>NC_142813.1:49681789-49734536 GCF_049724085.1 Artemia sp. Qi Xiang Cuo | reverse complement strand
GATCAGCTACTCAAACCTTGGTGGTACATAGCCCAACACTGATTTCACAGTCCCCGCACCCGCAGCAGAATCAAAGCGCTATTTTTTCGCCTGAAACTGACTTCACGCCGTCGAATGACTTTGGTATTGCAGTAGCGCTGAAAGAGCGAAATCAGTTGTCTTCTGGCGAAATTATGTTTTTTATGAACGAAAGGTGGAAGCCGAAGAACCAATCTGATCTTCCAGTCTCGACACAAAAGAGAAAAGGTGGCGAAGTCAAGCGTAGCTTGAATACTGAACATCTTGCCCGGTATCCTTGGCTCGCAGTGAGTCGTCATCCAGACCACGAAGGCCTTTGGTGCAGTGTTTGTGTTTTGATGAGGACCAACGAAAGCGGAGGAGGATGGTCGGCTTTATCTGGAGGCGGCGGAGGGCAAAAATGGGAAAGTTGGTCTTGAAACCGCTAAAAGACTATTCGAAACTTACCGGGAAAGATGGTGCGCTGACAAACCATGCTGAAGCACAGTTTCACAAACACTGCCAGGAAAAAGCTGCCGCGCTGCTAACAACGTTTCAGCGCGGTAGTCAAGATCAAGATATCAGGAATGCTCTGGACTGTGAAAGGGTCAAGCAAATACAGCAGAACCGTGCACTCTTGAGAAGTGTTGTTGAAACTGTCAAGCTTTGCGGGGCACAGAATATCCCCCTTCGTGGCCACCGTGATGATGGCAAACTTGATATCCAAGACTCTGATGTCATTACAGCAGTAAACGACGGGAATTTCCGCCACCTACTTCGGTATCGGATTCAGAGCGGAGACTCGCAACTTAAAAATTTACTTGAAAATGCACCGAGCAACGCCAAATATACGAGTAAACAGATCCAGAATGAACTGATTGGAACAATTGGGGAAATGATAAAAACCGAAGTAGTGAGAAAAGCTAACAAAGCAACGGTTTGGTGTCTTCTTGCGGACGAGTCAACAGACAGGCAGACCAGGGAGCTGATGGTCATTGTTTTTCGTTATGTGTGTAAAACCGAGCAGGGATACGTGATTCGAGAAGATCCTTTTGCAGTTGTCGATGCCTTTCAAACCCTGTCAAGACTCGCTGGAGATGAGGAAAGTGACGACGGTAGAAGCATCGAAGAGAAGCTAGACGGCAAGAGCCTCGGGAAGCTGCTGTTGAGTGAGGTCAGGAAGTCAAATCTGGATTTGTCAAAGTGCGTTGGTCAAGGATACGACAAAGCTGCTAGCATGGCAAGCTTGACAAATGGTGCTGCTGCTGAAGTTAAACGCCAGTGTGAACTGGCAGATTACTTCCACTGTGTGAGCCATGCCACAAATCTCTCATGTTCAAAGATAGTTTCAGTTCCCATTCTGCGCAATGCCCAAGACGTTGTTCGAGACACAATTTCTCACTTCAGCTCAAGTGCCAAGAGAACAAGACTTCTAAAAAGCATCTTATCGCGGACAAAGCTAAAACAGAGACACTCGTCAGTCTTTGTACCACGAGATTTGTAGAGAGACACGAAGCAATCAGCAGGTTTTGGGACTCCCTTCCGTCGATCGTTTCTGCTCTGCAGGAGATGGAAGGATGGCACGATCGAGAGGCAAGTAGCAGAGCTTATGCATTACGATCCTGCATTGAAAAATCAGATACACTCGTAGGACTGGTTTGCCTGAATTCGTTTTCGTCAATCATGAAACCTTTGGCCGAGTCACTACAACAGAAGGATGGTGACCTCGTGAGAGCCTTGTCCCTCATTAGCAGCGTGAAGGCAATGCTGGAAGATATGCGATCACATGCCGAAACCAAATTCAGACTGCTTTACGAAGATCTTCTGAAAATGGCCGAAAAGATTGATGCTACCATCAAGGTAACGCAGCCACGCATAGCTTCACGTTCTACATACCGGGCAGGGGTACCCAAGATGGATCCAGAAAGTCATTATAGGATGGCGGCATTTATTCCAGCCCTGGACGCCATGCTGCTTGATTTTACGGAGCGGTTCAGCTGCCATTTTACGAATGCTGCAAAACTTTCAGCTTTGATCCCGGCTGTGGTTAATGGCAAACGCTGGGAGGACGTTCAGCCAGGGTACGAAAAGTACAAGGAGCTGCTCGTGGGTACGGAGATAGACGTCAAAACCGAGTTCGAGATTTGGAACAAGTATTGGTCTAAGGAAACCGTGCAAAAACCGAAAACAGCTATTTCAGCGCTGAACAGTTGTCAGGAAAATGTATTTCCCAACATCTTCGCATTGTTGACAATTCTCGCGACGCTTCCTGTGTCAACCTGTGAAGCAGAACGAATGTTTTCAAAGGTTAACAGGACATGTTCATCAATACGAAGCACGATGACTGAAGAGAGGTTGGAGGCTCTACTACTCATGCAGACTTACAGAGACGAACTGCCGAAAACAGACGATGCTATCGATATGTTCGCTCTCAGAAAAGCTCGCCGATTGAGTTTAGTTGTGTAGTGTGGTACTGTTTTTATTTTCTTTTGCTACGTTTTACCTTTATGAGCATATTTGGCAGTGTTTTCATATAAATAAAGAGCTATCAAATTAGTCCTGTATAATCAGTTTTTGGCGCCTTGTGTCCGGCGCGGCCCCCCCCCCCAAGATTTTCCTCTAGATCCGCCGGTGGCCTAAGTAAAGAACGATGTGGGCAAAAGTGTTTTTTTTGGTTTTTTCTCCATACCTGGGCACTTCATTTCGAAGGAGTTGTCGTAAAAACTTCATAAAGGGTTCATTCGATTGGAAATTGGTTTGGCTATGGCCCTTTTTAATAGTCAAAAGGGATTGGAGAGTAACACACCCCCCCTCCCACGCCCCTCATTCCCCCAAACATATACAATCAGAATTTTGAGATAGTCATTTTGTTCAGCGTAGTTTATTTCCAGATAGAAAATATGTTTTTGAGAAGGACACGCCCCCACAACCCTCAGGGCAAGGGTTTTAAGTTATGCTCTGGGGAAGTCTAAGGTATTTATATAAGGCGTTGTCGTAGAAACTTCTAAGCAGGGTCATTCAATTGGAAATTGAAAGGGCTAGTGCCCTTTTAATAGTCGAAAGTGATTGGAGGGGCACTAGCCCCCCTCCACGCCCATCATTTCCCTAAACACATCCAATCAAAATTTTGAGATAGCCTTTTTGTTCAGCGTAGTTGAGTTTCCGGATAGAAAATATGTATTAAACATCAATACAGAATGTCCAAAACCAACAATGGCAAAAGAAAACAAAATTTAAACTTACGACTCGGCTTTTTTAAAACAATTCTCCTTTAGAAGTTTAATTTCAAAACCCAAAATCCAGCTCAACGTCCCGTTAAACAACTTCAGGTATAATCTCTTGGCTAATTTTGTCAAGATTGTCTTGACCACGAATGATGTAAATGTAAGAATCTTATAGCATTCGAAATGGTTTAACGTAATTTCAGAAAAATTATACTTTTGTGAACATATGGAAGAACCTTAAATGTTAACTTAAACTGTATCGGTCTGGTTTTTATTCAAAGCAGGGTTGCCACCCTGACCTGGAAGAATTTACTAAATGGGAGAGGAAGAATTTACTAGATCGCATCTGTTTTTACTAAATGCTCAAAAAAATTTTTTGCGCGCACCATCAAGCATCGATTTTTACTATAGAAGGATAATCAATACGATTTTCACAATCTTTCCCTTTTTTCTCTTTTCCTCTTTTCTTTTGTTTTCATAGTATGATTGAAAATTCCGTAAACCTACAAGTTCAAAAATCCTTTTTTTGGATTATTTGGATGTACTACTGGATAGGCTTCCTATTCCAGATGCGGTGTATGCAAGACGTCAGACAATAGTCTGAAATCTTGGATTGTGGAAATTCTGCCGGTGAAGCCGGGCTTTAAATTCATCAATGTTCTTCAGGTCATAAAATTCAGATATATTGAAAAAGTAAAAAAAATCAACGAAGACAAACACCTACAGCTAATCACGAAGCAATTCAGGCGATGAAGTGCTCAGAATCTGAGGTGTGTTTGAAAGAAAAGGCTCTTGAAATTTGTCCCCCAGTTTCCGTTTTTAGGGTTGAAATCTAAACTCTTCAATTTTACATTTTTTGGAGGAAATTTGCCAGTTTTAAAACGCTAATTGGACTGGTCTTTAAATTCGGGATAAGCTGCTTTACAAAAATGTCTGGCAGATTTTAAAGCAATTAATTTATGATTTTTTTTCAACTAATTCTTTCTGGAATCTTTCTCGTTCGTATTCTAGGGAATCAAAAAACATTTTAATTTATGTCACTTCAAACCGGAAACGACGTAATCGGCTGCCGATTTAGTTGAAAAACTATGTAAGTTAAAACGTACACCTCAAATTGGACTAGGGCTGCCAAGAAACAGAAAACTTATATAACATACAATAATTAGTTTAAAAAATACCATTTTGACAATAGTCTTCAGGTCAGGTGAATCATACAAATTTAATATTAAAAAGAAAAACATGTAGTCATAATTGAAAAAGTCGCAATTAAAAGGCTTTACTCGTCCTCGTCCTCATCCAATTTTAAAGCATCGACTCGAGTTGAATTCTGACTCATGCGATCCACCTGTTTCCATTTCTTGGTAGCCTGAGTCAAATCACTGGGGATCACCCAGTCATGGACTCCACTTGACGACTTGAAGACTAGTTGCCTTGTTTTCATAAGGGCCGAACCAGTCGATTTAGTTTATTCCAATTTTTGGTTTTTACGACGGAAAATATCGAGAACTGTCTCTCTGCTCCAGCACTTGAATGGGGCAAGCTCCAGAGAGTCAGAAAGATCTTTGGCAAGCATGGAAACAGTTCATTTCCTGCAGCGTCTTTAAAAAGGGACAAAGCTTTCCCAAATTTGCACGGATTTTCGAGGTTCAACTGTGAAACGAGACGGAGAATCGTTTTCCTCTTTGACGGGAGCTCTTCCCATTCAGAGTGTAAAGCCTCTCTCATTCTGATTATCTCTCCCTCCGTTTTGCATGTTCTGAAAGCTATCCTTTCAAATCGTACCATCAGAGGCACAACGGATAATATTTGTCTCTCGGGAGATATTGCTTCATGAGTATCAAGAGCTCTCAAATTAGACAGTGTTTCATCCCGATAGTTAATTTGCTTACGTATCTGGTCAGCTATTTCTATGTAATACATTTTCACTGTCTTTCTAAAAGCATCGAGTTCCTTTTGTTCGAGAGGCAACACAGCGAAATGTGCTTCTATATTTGCACCAAAGGCAAGCATATCATCAGGTAAGTAGTTCTCAGGGACTAGGACGGTTCTGAAAACGTCCTGAGGGTTGATTGCTACCGTTTTGACAAACCCTCTAAGCACTAACTCGTAGAGCTCACGGGCTTTGACTAAAAGAAGATGAATACGTGTTCCTGTGCTTTGGAATTCCACATTGAATTTGTTTATTTTTGGCAGCATATAATTCAGGAAGTACAAGTATGCCTTGAACACTGGGTTCAACATTGCTCCATAGATAGCCTTTGCTTTGTCGACAGAGGATCTCTCACTGACAGCCCCATCTAAGGCATGCCACGAAAAAAAATGTAGCAACGCTCTCCACTGTTCAAGCACGCGCGCTACAGCAGAGTGAAGAGAGAGCCAGCGAACACCACATATGGAGAGCAGTCGGTGATACGGACATCGGCAAATCCCTGATATTCTGCTAGATCATCCATTCTCTTTGGGCTATTCATGACAAATTCAATTAAATCCCGCAAAAAACTCTCCACTTCATTGGGGATTTGTTTCGCCGCCGCGGAAGCACTGAGTGCAGTGTTGTGGCAAGTACAGTCAAGTATAAACAGTCCAGGTACCTCTTGCGCTAAAAGGGTGGCTAAACCTTTGTCTTTGCCCATATTTACAGAAGCATTGTCAAGTTATATGCCAATTAAGTTGGAAATTGGTACATTAATGGCGACCAAATAATCAGTGATCAGTTTCCTCTGGCCCTCCCCACTTGCATCATCCACCTCCAGCAACCCCAGAAGTTCTTCCTTTACTTCCTTGTTTTCATTTACATACTTTGCTATCAATACTAAGCTCTTTTTTGTCGAGCGATCTGTCGACTCGTCGGCAATCAGAAAAAAAATCGTTATTCAGTTCCATCGATATAAGTTTTGTTTCATATGAAGAAGTAACATTGGAGATTATGGTAGTTGCTTTGGTTCTCTTGATCTTGATACAAGACGCAATTTCCGAGTCACTGAAAGTAGACTTTACTAGATTTTTCAGGGAGTTCATTTTCAAAATAGGAAGGTCTTCGACAGCGAAGTCGGTGGCTAAACGTAGTTCTGCATTTGTAGCTTTGATAGCGTGCGGTTGTTGTGCAGAATTAGCAGAAGTGAAGAGATCTAGATGAACATCTTCTTTAGTTGCGTTCATACTTTTCACTTGACTTTGGCATGTATCATGTTTCTTAATAACTGACACATTCCCTTTCAGGCGTTTTTTGCAATATTTGCTGTACGCCGACTTCGAATCAAGAGGGCTCCGGGTAATGAATATTTTCAGTTCTCTATCTTGTAATCATTCGTCCCATTAACTTCTGTTGGTACAGTAGTTTTCCTAGGCGTTTTACTGACCTTTTACCCACATTCTCAATACCTGAAAAATTTTCATCTTCCGAACTAAGATGAAAAATAAGATCACCTCGTTGTTCATTCCTGGAGTTTGCAATATTCCATTACCTGAACTGTACCAGTGTCAGATCTATGAGTTTCATCCATAATGCTTTCAGTGTCTAATTCGCGATCTGATCTCTGGGCTTCTATTTGTTGGATTCGTCAGATTTTTCATTTTCATTTACTCTCCTGGTCCTTCTTGCATTAGCAAACAGTGAACTACTGTACGGTTTAATTTCACGCGGTTTGATCTTCATGATCTACAATAAAAAAAAAGAAGTTTTGTATTTTTTGCCAGAAGAAAGATCGCAGATGTGTGTTTTTTTGTTTTTTTCCCCAGGGGTGATAGTGTCGACACAGTGGTTCTAAAACATCGAAAAAAAGCTCGTTCGAATGAAAATTAAAAGCTCCTATTGCCCTTTTTAAGTTACAAAAAAATTAGAGGGCTGCTGGGCCCCCTCCCACGCCCCTTTTCCCCATAATTGTCCGATAAAAATTTTGAGGTGGGCATTTTGTTCATTAAAGTTGAAAGGCCCAATAAACATGCCTTCGGGTATAACATGGCCCTCCCCCCACAGCCCCAGGGAAAAGGTCCTTAGTTTATAAATTTGTCCATTGTTTGTGCATAGTATTTGTTATTGAAATTTATGCATACATTTTCCGGGGGGGGGGGGGCAAATATTCTGCTGGGAGGTTTTAAACGGGGAAATTTTCAATGGGGAGTGAAGTTTCCAGGGAGTGAACTTTTTAGAGGAATTTGTACACTAGGGGAAATTAAGCACTGGGGGAATTTGCCGGAATTCTTATACCAAGTTTTTTTATGTCTTGCTTTCTCTTTGCTCTCTCAATTTTACGTGCGGAGTGGTTAAGAGTAATTGTCAGGGGTAAATTTTCACCGGGATCGAATTGCCTAGAGAATATTTCCATGGGGAGCGGGTTTCTCCGTGGAGGTTGAGCCAGATTTACTGGCATTATTTAAAAACGATCAGGAATTAAATTTAAAAAAATAAGTTTTTTCAACTGAAAGTAAGTTGCAACATCAAAAATTGAGAAAAAGAAATTATTGAGTATATAAAAGGGGGTAACCACCGCCATAAAACCTCGCTCTTTACGCTAAAGTTTGAATTTTGTCTCAATTCTTTGGAGGAGGCTCATTGGATTGTTAATCAGAAGTTCTTGTGTCCTTAATAAGATTCAGAGTGATCTGAGCGTGGATATCCCCCCCCCCTCCATACACATTGTATTTTCCCGAAATGCCTGTGATAGAAATTTTGAGATGGTCATTTGTTGTCGTAGAAACTTCAAAAAAGCCTCATTTAATTAGAAATTGAAGGGGCTAGTGCCCTTTTTAATAGTCGAAAGTGATTGGAGGGTAACTAGTCCCCTCCCACGCCCACCATTTCCCTAACACATCTAATCAAAATTTTGAGATAGCCATTTTGTTGAGCGTAGTTAAAAAGTCCGACAATTATATCTTTGAGGATACCCCCCCCCCACACACACACACACAACAGCCCTCAGGACAAGGATTGTAAGTTATGCCTTGGGGGCATATAAGGTTTTTATAGAAAGGCATGTCGTATAAACTTCGGAAGGGGCTAATTGGAGTTATAGTGCCCTTTTTAAGATTCAAAGTGATCAGACGGCGGATAACCCCTGGACTAGACTACTGCCTCCATAATTACCGCACGCACTCTTGTCACCTTTCTTATACAGTGATTAATTAAGGTTTTCCCAAAATCGCCAGGTACTTTCCTTTTTTCAAAAATCATGTTCATAATCTTTAGTAACTTATTAACTTATTTCTAACCTCAGAGCCACCATATTTAAGAAACTCAGTTACCACACTATGAGCACCTGAGGCTTTATTACTTTTTAATCCTTTTAGTACTATCACTAATTCTTCCTCACAAAACAAATCTTCCTTCACGTCCAAGGTATCACAAACTTTTCCATTTCCTCTATATCTTTTTCTGCGACTCTATATTGGTTTAGCAAAAACTCAAAATGTTTTGCCCATCTCTCTTCGTTATCACTAATTGTGGCCCCGTTCCTATCTTTAACTGAGACAAGTCCAGATTGAGTACCCCCTCTCAATTTAATAACATGCCAGTGCAATATTTTACTATATGCCGTATAGCTACATCTTCCAGATCATCGGTGATTCTATCCATGGCCTGCACATGACACCGCCTTCATATTTTAATGCTTTCTTCACTTTCTTTACATTCCTTCTATTTTCCTATGATATATCACTCAGATGATTCTTGTACAAACCCCTTATCCTGTCTATTAACCATCAAGCTGTTTCACTAATATTCCTAGCTGCGCTCCTAACTTTCTTCCCTAAGACACCATGATCCACTTCACAAATTTGTTTTTCTAAAATTATTCCATCCATCGTCCACATTGGCAAATTTTAAACTTTCAACATAAAGCTTTTTCACTAAGATTCCTAGCTGCGCTCCTAAATTTCTTCCCTAAAACACCATCAACAACTTCAAAAATTTGTTTTCCTAAAATTATTCCATCCATCTTCCACATTGGCAAATTTTAGACTTTCAAATTTAGAATCCAAGTGTTCCCTAAAAATTTCTTTCAAATTTTCATCCTGGATTCATCTATTATCATAACCCTTCCGAAATTTCAGCTTTAAATTAAACCTAGGCACTACTAGATGGTGATCTTTTCTATTAATATAAATAAAATAGTATTAGTCGGATTAATTTGGAATATCCATTAGTGTCGACATGGATTTTCCAAACAAAATGCTTGACATTTTTATTTCTGATTTTGCAGAACAATTGTGACGTTAAAATCAATGAAAACGGTTTTTAAAAACAGGTGTTGCTATCATACCTACTTTGACTTACACTTTTCAAGTCCTAATGGCGTATAGGGCAGCACCACTTGATCTCCACATCGGACGATACTGGGCCAAAGACCACAACTCATTGAGGTATGATTTTGCCTCATATTCAAAGGAACAACCAATCTTGATCCGTGATTCTGGTTTCCGGAGGAGTCAACCACGTCATAGAAAAGTAATTCTTGTTTCATTCAAGTCATTTAACCTCTCTGCCACCAACTACTTCGGCTTAAGTTTCAAAATGGACTTTTAAAGCGTAAATTAATCATTTCCCTCATCATTCCTTTAAAGTTCCAACATTCCTTTAGGAGTCAAAAGTGATCAGAGGGCAGCTATCCCCCACGCCCTCTTTTCCCCAATGCGCCAAATCAAAATTCTGAGATAGAAAATTGATGTTAGGAAGACTAAGTCACTAAGGCTAGGAATAAGTGAAGATGAAAAGGTGACGTTGGGTAATGAAAAGATTGATCAGGTGGGCAGCTTCACTTACCTTGGTAGTATTATTAGTAAAGATGGTGGGAGCAGTGAAGGTGTTAAAAATAGAATAGCCAAGGCTCAGGGTGTTTTTTCACACTTAAAAAAGTTTGGAAGAATAGGAAGATAAGTATGCAAACCAAGATTAGAATATTAGAAGCTACAGTGATGACAGTGGTCAAATATGGCTCTAAAGCATGGACGCTCCGAAAAGCGGATGAAGATTTGCTAGATGTTTTCCAGAGAAATTGCTTAAGGATTGCTCTGGGTACCCGGCTGACTGACCGTATTTCAAACAATAGGCTATACGAAAAATGTGGTTCAATACCGCTTTCTAGATCTATAATGAAAGAAAGGTTGAGGTGGTTAGGGTATGTTGTGCGGATGAAGGATGACAGATTGCCGAAGATTGTTCTTTTCGGCCAACCATCTAGGGCTAAACGGAAAGCAGGTCGTCCCCTTCTGGGGTGGGAGGACGTCATAAAGAAAGATTGAAAGGAGATGGGAACTTCTTGAGCGGGTGTAAAGAGGGAGGGTTTGAATAGGATGGGGGGGAGGAGGAGCGTGCGTAGCTCTGTTGGCCTCAGGCGGCTTGGTGCTGCGATTAGTTGTTAGTAGTAGTATTTTGTTCAAATAGTCTATAGATCATATAAATATGCTTCTGGGATTGAAACAACCGCTCAGAGCCCTGGGAGTAGTAATCTAGGTTATACTTTGCGGAGACATATAGCAATCACCATGTTATTTGCGGAGACATATAGGAATTTCAACGTTATTCTATAGAAGCTCTACACCTTTTCAAAAAGATTCAGAGCTCCCTCACATAATGGAATTTGAGGGTCGATAAAGTGAAATTATGTCACTATTCTAGTTTCTCTAAACCAGTATGGCCTATAACTTAATTTACGTAGACAATGAACGATATTAATTAATGTTTTGAATAATAGGAGTGTGAATGATTCTAATTAGTGATCGGATTGTATGAAGGTGGAGAAAAAAAAGGATTATGAAATTATGTCACTATTCTAGTTTTTCTAAACCAGTATTGCCTATAACTTAATTTACGTAGACAATGAACGATATTAATTAATGTTTTGAATAATAGGAGTGTGAATGATTCTAATTAGTGATTGGATTATATTAAGATGGAGAAAAAAAAGGATTATGAAATTATGTCACTATTCTAGTTTTTCTAAACCAGTATTGCCTATAACTTAATTTACGTAGACAATGAACGATATTAATTAATGTTTTGAATAATAGGAGTGTGAATAATTCTAATTAGTGATTGGATTGTATCAGTGGAGAAAAAAAAAGGATTAAACTGATTAGCAGTTAAGGTAACCCCGATGGAGTTGTTAACTCAGGTAATTTGTTATAAATTTGAAACAACATCAGTCTATGAAAAATGCCTAACGAAGAATCGGAAATGTTTGATTAACATTTGCCAAAAAAAGGGGGTAATGGGATTTGCGAATTGGAGGAGATGGGGTGATTTTGTACTGTATAATACACAAGTAATGTTCTGGAGAGTATTGTCAATTTAAAATAGTTTAGAAATAAAAAAAAATTAACAAAAAATGGCTGAAAAGTGTTTTGAGGGGGATGGGTTTCATGGAGGGTTGAGTTGCACGAGGGTTCAGTTAAAGGGGGTACAGTTAAACAGGGGTTTAGTTAAATTGGGTAGAGCCTGAAATCATGAATTAGAATATTTAATTGGCTGTTTGGGGATTTTCGGACCTAGGTTTTTTAGGTTTTCGTGTGTGTTTGACTCCTGGGGTTTATTATTTGAGAAGTTAACTTTAGTATTATGTGGTTTTACGTGCCTGAAATCATAAATTAGACTAGTTAATTAGCTGTTTAGGGTTTTCAGACCTAGGTTTTTTAGATTTTCGTGGGTGTTTGTTTCCTGGAGTTTATTATTTGAGAAGTTAACTTTAGTATTTCGTGATTTGACGTGCCTGAAATCCTGAATTAGAATAGTTAATTAGCTGTTTGCGTTTTCAGATCTAGTTTTTTAGATTTTTGTGGGTGTTAGGTTCCTAGGGTTTATTATTTGAGAAGTTAACTTTAGTATTTCATGGTTTGACTTGCCTGAAATCATGAATTAGAATAGTTAATTAACTGTTTGGGTTTTCAGACCTAGGTTTTTTAGGTTTTCGTGTGTGTTTGACTCCTGGAGTTTATTATTTGAGAAGCTAACTTTAGTATTTTGTGGTTTTACGTGCCTGAAATCGTGAATTAGAATATTTCATTGGCTGTTTTAGGATTTTCAGACCTATGTTTTTTAGATTTTTGTAGGTGTTTGTTTCCTGGGGTTTATTATTTGAGTAGTTAACTTTAGTATTTCGTGGCTTGTTGTGCCTGAAATCATGAATTAGAATAGTTAATTAACTGTTTTGGTTTTCAGACCTAGGTTCTTTAGATTTTCGTGGGTATTTGGTTCCCGGGGTTTATTATTTGAGAAGTTAAATTTAGTATTTCGTAATTTGAAGTGACTTAAATCATGAATTAGAAGATTTAATTACATGTTTGGGTTTTCAGACCTAGTTTTTTAGATTTTCGTGGGTGTTAGGTTCCTGGGGTTTATTATTTGAGAAGTTAACTTCATTATTTCCTGGTTTGGCTTGCCTGAAACCATGAATTAGAATATTTAATTGGCTGTTTGGGGATTTTTGGACCTAGGTCTTTTAGGTTTTCGTGTGTGTTTGACTCCTGGAGTTTATTATTTGAGAAGTTAACTTTAGTATTTTGTGGTTTTACGTGCCTGAAATCATTAATTAGAATAGTTAATTAGCTGTTTAGGGTTTTCAGACCTAGGTTTTTTAGATTTTCGTGGGTGTTTGTTTCCTGGAGTTTATTATTTGAGAAGTTAACTATAGTATTTCGTGATTTGACGTGGCTGAAATCATGAATTAGAATAGTTAATTAGCTGCTTGGATTTTCAGACCTAGGTTTTATCAGATTTTCGTGGGTGTTAGATTCCCAGGGTTTATTATTTGAGAAGTTAACTTTAGTATTTCGTGGT
The DNA here is from genome assembly GCF_049724085.1 of Artemia sp. Qi Xiang Cuo. Taxonomy (NCBI): domain Eukaryota; kingdom Metazoa; phylum Arthropoda; class Branchiopoda; order Anostraca; family Artemiidae; genus Artemia; species Artemia sp. Qi Xiang Cuo. Next base: position 49,721,546 of record NC_142813.1, on the reverse strand, counting down.
TTGACTTGCCTGAAATCATGAACTAGAATAGTTAATTGACTGTTCGGGGATTTTCAGACTTAGTTTTTTAGATTTTCGTGGGTGTTTGACTCCGGGGGTTTATTATTTGAGAAGTTAACTTTAGTATTTTGTGGTTTTACGTGCCTGAAACCATGAATTAGAATAGTTAATTAGCTGTTTAGGGTTTTCAGACCTACATTTTTTAGATTTTCGTGGGAGTTTGGTTCCAGGGGTTTATTATTTGAGAAGTTAACTTTAGTATTTCGTGATTTGACGTGCCTGAAATCATGAACTAGAATAGTTAATTAGCTGTTTGGGATTTCAGACTTAGTTTTTTAGATTTTCTTGGGTGTTAGGTTCCTGGGGTTTATTATTTAACAAGATAACTTTATTATTTCGTGGTTTGACTTGCCTGAAATCATGAATTAGAATATTTAATTGACTGTTTGGGGATTTTCAGACCTAGGTCTTTTAGGTTTTCATGTGTGTTTGACTCCTGGGGTTTATTATTTGAGAAGTTAACTTTAGTATTTTGTGGTTTTACGTTCCTGAAATCATAAATTAGAATAGTTAATTAGCTGTATAGGGTTTTTAGACCTAGTGTTTTTAGATTTTCGTGGGTGTTTGTTTCCTGGAGTTTATTATTTGAGAAGTTAACTTTAGTATTTCGTGATTTGACGGTCCTGAAATCATTAAATAGAATAGCTAATTAGCTGTTTAGGTTTTCAGACCTAGGTTTTTTAGATTTTCGTGGTTGCTAGGTTCCTAGGGTTTATTATTTGAGAAGTTAAGTTTAATATTTCATGGTTTGATCTTAGCTGAAATCAGGAATTAGAATATTTAATTGGCTGTTTGGGGATTTTCAGACCTAGGTTTTTTTAGGTTTTTGTGTGTGTTTGACTCCTGGGGTTTATTATTTGAGAAGTTAACTTTAGTATTTTGTGGTTTTACGTGCCTGAAATCATGAATTACAATAGTTAATTAGCTGTTTAGGGTTTTTAGACCTAGGTTTTTTAGATTTTCGTGGGTATTTGTTTCCTAGAGTTTGTTATTTGAGAAGTTAACTTTAGTATTTCGTGGTTTGACATTCGCTTCCTGGACACAATACATATATTTAATTCAAGAAATCATAATAAAATCGCAAGTAAGTAATAAACTCTTTATTGTTTTCACGACTTAGATACACGATGTAGAAATTTAATTCAAGAAATTATGAAAAAATTCTCAGTAAGTAACAATTTCTTTCTTGGAGTCAACTCTTGGATACACAATACGGAAATTTCATTCAAGAAATTATGATACTTCCACATTACAGATACTTCATTCAAGAAATTGTGAAAAAATGCAAGTAAGTAACAAACTCTTTTTATTGTTTTCGCCTCTTGGATATACAATAAGGAAATTTCATTTAAGAAATTATGAAGAAATTGTAAGCAAGGATAGTATTTTGTGGTTTTATGTGCCTGAAATCATGAATTAGAATAGTTAATTAGCTGTTTAGGGTTTTCAGACCTAGGTTTTTAACATTTTCGTGGGTATTTGTTTCCTGGAGTTTATTATTTGAGAAGTTATTTTTATTATTTCGTGGTTTGACATTCACTTTCTGGACACAATACAAATATTTAATTCAAGATATCATAATAAAATCGCAAGTAAGTTATAAACTCTTTATTGTTTTCACGACTTAGATACACGATGTAGAAATTTAATTCAAGAAATTATGAAAAAATTCTCAGAAAGTAACAATTTCTTTCTTGAAGTCAAGTCTTGGATAAACAATACGGAAATTTCATTCAGTAAATTATGAAAATATTTGTAAGTAAGTAACAAACTCTTTATTGATTTCACCTCTTGGATATACAATACAGATACTTCATTATATATACGATAACTTGATTGGTGATTGGTGATTGGTTACACACCGCGACGGTGCATATATAGTGAGAGAGACATGCAAAGTCGACATAGCTTTATTTAACTTTTAAGGTTAATTTAGACGAGGTTACGTGCGCGCAAGTTATTGTATATTGAGCAACCTCCTCAGTCTCTGATTGACCCCTAAAAATTGGGTTTTGTCTAAAAAAAACGGTCTGGTTGAAAACATGGAGTGGAAACGAACTTGTGTGGGGAATTAAAGAATGAGTTTTTTACTTACTCGGAATTTTATCATATAATTTCTTGAATGAAATGTCTTTTTTTGTATCCAAGAGGTGAAATCAATAAAGAGTTTGTTACTTACTTTCCTTCTTATTATAATTTCTTGAATAAAATATACGTATTGTGCATCCAAGAGGGGACTTCAAGAAAGAGATTGTTACTTACCTGGAATTTTCTCATAATTTCTTGAATGAAATTTCCGTATCGTATTGCGTATCCAAGGGTGGACTTCAAGAAAGAGATGGTTACTTACTTAGAATTCTCTCATAATTTCTTAAATGAAATTTCCGTATTGGGTATCCAAGAGGTGTATTCAAGAAAGAGTTTTTTACTTACTTACAACTTTTTTTTATAATTTCTTGAATGAAATATCTGTATTGTGCATCCAGGAGGAGAATTAAAGAAACAGTTTGCTACTTACTTACAATTTTTTCATAATTTCTCGATTGAAATTGCTGTATTGTCCGTCCAGGAAGCGAGTTCCAGAAAGAGTTTATTTGAAATTTTATTCATAGTTTCCTGAATTAAATTTCTGTATTGTGCAACCGAGTGGCGAATTCAAGAAAGGGTTTGTTACTTATTTAGAATTTTGTCATAATTTCTTGAATGAAATGACTTTTTTGTTTATCCAAGAGGCGAATTCAAGAAACTTCTAAGTCATGAAAACAATAAAGAGTTTATTACTTACTTGCGATTTTATTATGATTTCTTGAATTAAATATCTGTATTGTGTCCAGGAAGCGAATGTCAAAACACGAAGTACTAAAGTTAACTTCTCAAATAATAAACTCCAGGAAACAAATACCCACGAAAATCTAAAAAACCTGGGTCTGAAAACCCTAAACAGCTAATTAACTATTCTAATTCATGATTTCAGGCACGTAAAACCATAAAATACTATCCATGCTTACAATTTCTTCATAATTTCTTAAATGAAATTTCCGTATTGTATATCCAAGAGGCGAAAACAATAAAAAGAGTTTGTTACTTACTTGCAATTTTTTCATAATTTCTTGAATGAAGTATCTGCATTATATATCCTAGAGGTGGAATCAATGAAGAATTTGTTACTTACTTACAAACAAGATCCTAGTTTCTTGAATGAAATTTCCGTATTGTGCATCCAAGAGACGATTTCAAGAATGAAATTGTTACTTAATGAGAGTAGCTTAATAGTTTCTTGAATTACATTTCTACATCGTGTATCTAAGTCGTGAAAACAATAAAGAGTTTATTACTTACTTGCGATTTTATTATGATTTCTTGAATTAAATATCTGTATTGTGTCCAGGAAGCGAATGTCAAACCACGAAATACTAAAGTTAACTTCTCAAATAATAAACTCCAGGAAACAAATATCCACGAAAATCTAAAAAACATAGGTCTGAAAACCATAAACAGCTAATTAAATATTATAGTTCATGGTTTCAGGCACGTAAAACCATGAAATACTAAAGTTTACGTCTCAAATAATAAACCCCAGCAGTCAAACATACACGAAAACCTAAAAAAAACTAGGTCTGAAAATCCCAAGACAGCCAATTAAATATTCTAATTCCTGATTTCAGGCAAGTCAAACCATGAAATACTAAAGTTAACTTCTCAAATAATAAACCCTAGGAACCTAACACCCACGAAAATCTAACAAACCTAGGTCTGAAAACCCAAACAGCTAATTAACTATTCTAATTCATGATTTCAGGCACGTCAAATCAAGAAATACTAAAGTTAACTTCTCAAATAATAAACTCCAGGAAAGAAACACCCACGAAAATCTAAAAAACCTAGGTCTGAAAACCCTAAACAGCCAATTAAATATTCTAATTCCTGATTTCAGGCAAGTCAAACCACGAAATAATAAAGTTAACTTCTCAAATAATAAACCACAGGAACCTAACACACACGAAAATCTAAAAAACTAAGTCTGAAAATCCAAACAGCTAATTAACTATTCTAGTCCATGATTTCAGGCACTTCAAATCACGAAATACTAAAGTTAAATTCTCAAATAATAAACCACGGGAACCATATACCCACGAAAATCTAAAAAACGTAGGTCTGAAAACCCTATACAGCTAATTAAATATTCTAATTCATGGTTTCAGGCACGTAAAACCACAAAATACTAAAGTTAACTTCTCAAATAATAAACCCCCGGAGTCAAACACCCAGGAAAATCTAAAAAAATAAGTCTGAAAATCCCCGAACAGTCAATTAACTATTCTAGTTCATGATTTCAGGCAAGTCAAACCACGAAATACTAAAGTTAACTTCTCAAACAATAAACCCTGGGAATCTAACACCCACGAAAATCTAAAAAACTAGGTCTGAAAACCCAAACAGATAATTAACTATTCTAGTTCATGATTTCAGGCACGTCAAATCACGAAATACTAAAGTTAACTTCTCAAATAATAAACCCCTGGAACCATACACCCACGAAAATCTAAAAAACCTAGGTCTGAAAACCCTAAACAGCTAATTAACTATTCTAATTTATGATTTCAGGCACGTAAAACCACATAATACTAAAGTTAACTTCTCAAATAATAAACTCCCAGGAGTCAAACACACACGAAAACCTAAAAAACCTAGGTCCAAAAATCCCCAAACAGCCAATTAAATATTCTAATTCATGATTTCAGGCAAGTCAAACCAGGAAATACTAAAGTTAACTTCTCAAATAATAAATCCCAGGAACCTAACACCCACGAAAATCTAAAAAACTAGGTCTGAAAACCCAAACAGCTAATTAAATATTCTAATTCATGATTTCAGGCACGTCAAATCACGAAATACTAAATTTAACTTCTCAAATAATAAACCCCAGGAAACAAACACCTACGAAAATCTAAAAAACCAAGGTCTGAAAATCCTCAAACAGCCAATTAAATATTCTAACTCATGATTTCAGGCACGTAAAATCACAAAATACTAAAGTTAGCTTCTCAAATAATAAACTCCAGGAGTCAAACACACACGAAAACCTAAAAAAAACCTAGGTCTGAAACCCAAACAGGTAATTAACTATTCAAATTCATGATATCAGGCAAGTCAAGCCACGAAATACTAAAGCTAACTTCCCAAATAATAAACCCCAGGAAACAAACACCTACGAAAATCTAAAAAACCTAGGTATGAAAATCCTCAAACAGCCAATTAAATATTCTAATTCATGATTTCAGGCACATAAAATCACAAAATACTAAAGTTAACTTCTCAAATAATAAACTCCAGGAGTCAAACACACACGAAAACTAAAAAACCCTAGGTCTGAAAATCCCCAAACAGCCAATTAAATATTCTAATTCATGATTTCAGGCAAGTCAAACCATGAAATACTAAAGTTAACTCCTCAAATAATAAACCCTAGGAACCTAACACCCACGAAAATCTAAAAAACTAGATCTGAAAACCCAAACAGCTAATTAACTATTCTAATTCATGATTTCAGGCACGTCACTCCAGGAAACAAACACCCACGAAAATCTAAAAACCTAGGTCTGAAAACCCTAAACACCTAATTAACTATTGTAATTTATGATTTCAGGCACGTAAAATCACAAAATATTAAAATTAACTTCTCAAATAATAAACTCCCAGGAGTCAAACACACACGAAAACCTAAAAAACCTAGGTCCGAAAATCCCCAAACAGCCAATTAAATATTCTAATTCATGATTTCAGGCTGGACCAAATTTAACTAAACCCCCGTGTAACTGTACCCCCTTTAACTGAACCCTCGTGCAACTCAACCCTCCATGCAACCAATCTCCCTCAAAACACTTTTCAGCCATTTCTTGTTAAATTTTTTTTTATTTCTAAACTATTTTAAATTGACAATACTCTCCAAAACATCACTTGTGTATTATACAGTACACAATCACCCCATCTCCTCCAATTCGCAAATCACATTAGACCTTTTTTTGCAAATGTTAATCAAACATTTCCGATTCGTCGTTAGGCATTTTTCCTAGACTGATGTTGTTTCAAATTTATAAGAAATTACCTCAGTTAACAACTCCTTCTGGGTTACCTTAACTGCTAATCAGTTTAATCCTTTTCTTCTCCACTGATACAATCCAATCACTAATTAGAATCATTCACACTCCTATTATTCAAAACATTAATTAATATCGTTCATTGTCTACGTAAATTAAGTTATAGGCAATACTGGTTTAGAAAAACTAGAATAGTGACATAATTTCATAATCCTTTTTTTTCTCCACCTTCATACAATCCAATCAGATTAATATCGTTCATTGTCTACGTAAATTAAGTTATAGGCAATACTGGTTTAGAGAAACTAGAATAGTGACATAATTTCACTTTATCGACCCTCAAATTCCATTATGTGAGGGAGCTCTGAATCTCTTTGAAAAGGTGTAGAGCTTCTATAGAATAACGTTGAAATTCCTATATGTCTCCGCAAATAGCATGGTGATTGCTATATGTCTCCGCAAAGTATAACCTATATTACTACTCCTGGGTAAGGATCGTAAGTTATACCCCAGGGGCATGTAAAGGTTTTTATGCAAGGGGTGGTCCTATGAGCTTTCACACTCACAGGAGTGGTTTACACAAACTGACACTCCCTCGCTCACTGACACCCACTCACTTCCTTCGTCTAGCTCACTCATACTCACATCCAGGTGGAAGAATTAGTCGTATAAATTTTGCAGAGGGCTAATTCGATTGGAGATCGGAAGTTATAGTGCCCTTCTGAGAGTCAAAAATTAATTAGAGGAAAACTAGCGTTTCATGTCCCCTTTTCCCCAAATATAAAAATTTTGAAACAGCCATTTCGTTCAAAACAGTCCAAAGGTCAGACAAGAAACTCTGAGGTCGACTCAACTACGCAAAGCCAATGGACAACTGTTTCAAGCTATGCTTCGGGGGCATATAAGGTTTTTATGGAAGAAGTGGCCGTATAAACTTTGGGGGCGGCTCACTTGCTTGGAAATTGAACATTCTAGTTCTCTTTTCATAGGAAGCAAGCTAGCGCTGCCTAAGTAAAGAACGAGGTGGGCACAATGTGTTTTTTTTTTGGTTCTCCACACCCGGGCACTTCGTATCGAAGGATTGTCGTAGAAACTTCGAAAAGGGCTGATTCGATTGGAAATTGGAGTGGCTAGTGTCCTTTTTAATAGTCGAAAGTCATTGGAGGGCAACTAGCCCCCCCCCCACGCCCATCATTCCCCCAAACACACCAAATCACAGTTTTGAGACAGCCATTTTGTTCAGCGCAGTTGATTTCCAGATAGAAAATATGTTTTGAGCTGGAGACTCCCCCACAGCCCTCAGGGCAAGGGCTATAAGTTATGCCCTGGGAACATATAAGGTTTTTTTAGAGGGCTTTTTCGTAGAAACTTCAAAAGAGGCTCATTTGATTTTAAATTCAAAGGGCTAGTGCCCTTTTAATAGTCAAAAGTGATTGGAGGGCATCTAGCCCCCCTCCCCAAGCCCATCATTCCCCCAAACACATCCAATAAAAATTTTGAGATAGCCATTTTGTCCAGTGTAGTTGATTTCTAGATAAAAAAAAAAATTTTTTAGGAGGACACTCCCCCACAGGCCTCAGGGCAAGGGTTTCAATTTATGCCCTGGGGGTATATTTTATAGAACGCGTTGTCGTAGAAATTTCAAAAAATGCTCATTCGATTGGAAATTCAAAGAGCTAGTGCCCTTTTTAATAGTCAAAAGTGATTGGTGGGCAACTAACCCCCCCCCCCCCCATGCCCATCATTTCCCCAAACCCATCCAATCAAAACTTGAGATAGCAATTTTGTTCAGCGTAGTTGATTTCCAGATAGAAAATATGTTTTTGAGGAGGATACTCCCCCATAAACCTCGGGGCAATGGTTTTAAGTTATGCCCTGGGGGTATATAACGTTTTTATAGAAGGCGTTGTCGTTGAAACTTCAAAACAGGCTCGTTCGATTGCGAATTCAAAGGGCTAGTGCCCTTTTTAATAGTTGAAAGTGACGTGAAGGCAATCAAACTCCCTCTCACATTCATCCTTTCTCCAAACAGATCCAATCAATCATAGCCAGTACGCTAGCGCTGCCTGAGTTAAGAACGATTTAGTCACAGTGTGCTTTTGTTTTTTCTCCATACCCGGGCAATTGATATCCAAAAAGTTGTCTTAGAGAGTTCGAAAAGGGCTCATTCGATTGGAAATTGGAGTGGCTAGTGCCCCTTTTAATAGTCAAAAGTGATTGGAGGGCAACAAGCCCCCACCCCACACCCATCATTCCCCCAAACACACCCAATCAAAATTTTGAGATAGCCATTTTGTTCAGCGTAGTTGATTTCCACATAGAATATGTGTTTTTGAGGAGGACACTCCCCCATAACCCTCAGCACAAGGATTTTAAATTATGCCCTGGGGGTATATAAGGTTTATATAGAAGGTATTGTCGTAGAAACTTCAAAATAGGCTCATTCGATTGGAAATTCAAAGGACTAGTGCCCTTTTTAATAGTCGAAAGTGATTTGAGGGCACCTAAACCCTCCCCCCCCCCTTCCACGCCCATCATTCCCCAAAACCTATCCAATAAAAATTTTGAGATAGCCATTTTGTTCAGTGTAGTTGATTTCCAGATAGAAAGTATGTTTTTGAGGAGGACACTCCCCCACATCCCTTGGGGAAAGGGTTTTAAGTTATGCCCTGGGGGCATTTAAGGATTTTAAAGAAGGCGTTGCCGTAGAAACTTCAAAAAAAGCTCATTTGATTGGAAATTGACAGGGCAAGTGCCCTTTTTGTTAGTCTAAAGTGATTGGAGGACAACTAGCCCCCCCCCCCAGGAGGAGGACGCCCCCCTACAGCCCTCAAGGCAAGGGTTTTAAGTTATTCCCTGGGGGCATATAAGGTTTTTAAAGAAGGTGTCGTAGTAGAAACTTCAAAAAAGCTGATTCGATTGGAAGTTCAAAGGGCTAGTGCCCTCTCTAATAGTCAAAAGTGATTGGAGGGCAACTAGCCCCCCCACACCCATCATTCCCCCAAACACATCCAATAAAAATTTTGAGATAGTCATTTTGTTCAGCGTAGTTTATTTCCAGATAGAAAACATATTTTTGAGGAGGGCACTCCCCCACAACCCTCAGGGTGAGGATTATAAGTTATGCCCTGGGGTGTATAAGGTTTTTACTGAAATCTTTGTCGTAGAAACTTGAAAAAAGGCTGATTCGATTTGAAATTCAAAACTAGTGAAATTCAGGACTAGTGCCCTTTCTAATAGTCGAAAGCGATTTGAGGACAATTAACCCCCCTCTCACGCCCAGCTTTTTCCTAAACACATCCAATCAAAATTTTTAGATAACCATTTTATTCAACGTAGTTGAAAGTTTTGGAAATTAGGTTTTTAATAATGACAACCCCTCCCCCCTCAGCCCTCAGGGCAAGGGTTTTAAGTTATGCCCTGGGGGCATATAAAGTATTTATTGAAAGCGTTGTCTTAGAAACTTCAAAAGGGCTCATTCAATTGGAAATTGAAAGGGTTAGTGCCTCTTTTAATAGTTGAAAGGGATTGGATAGCGACTAAAGCCCCTCTCATGCCCACCATTTTCCCAAACACATCGAATTAAAATTTTGAGATATCACATTATGCTCAACGTAGTTGAAAGTTCTGGAAATTAGGTATTTTAGGATGATAAGGTTTATATATAAAGTTGTTGCATAAATCACATGCAGCGCGTTCGCGCTGCCTAAGTAAAGAACAGGGACACTCGAGAACGAGACAAGAAAAGGGGACTAAGTAAAGAGGAGGACACTCCCCCACAGTCCTCAGGGCAAAGGTTTTAAGTTATGCCCTGGCGGTATATAAGAACGATGTTGGCATAATGTATTATTTATTAATTTTTTTCTTTAGAGCAGGGAACTTCGTATCAAAGAGGTTGTCGTAGAAAGTTCGAAAAGCGCTCATTCAATTGAAAATTGGAGTGGCTTGTGCCCTTTTTAATAGTCAAAAGTGATTGGAAGTTGACTAACACCCCTTCCACGCCCACCATTTCCCAAAACACATCCAATCCAAATTTTAAGATAGCCATTTTGTTCAGCGTATTTGATTTCCAGATAGAAATTATGTTTTTGAGGACACTCCCCCTTAGGGCAAGGGTTGTAAGTTATGCCCTGGGGGCATATAAGGGCCTCTTATAGAAGGCGTTGTCGTAGAAACTTTAAAAAAGGCTCATTCAATTGGAAATTCAAAGGGCTAGTGCCCTTTTAAATAGTCAAAAGTTATTAAAGGGCAACTAACCCGCCTCTCACATCCACCTTTTCCCCAAACACATCTAATCAAAAATTTTGAGATAGCCATTTTATTCAACGTAGTTTTAACTTCTGAAAATTAGGTCTTTGAGGATTACAACCCCATCCCCCCACAGCCCTCAGGGCAAGGGTTGTAAACTATGCCCAGGGGAAAAATAAGGTTTTGATAGAACGCGTTGTCGCAGAAACTTCAAAAGGGGATCATTCGATTGGAAATTGAATTGGCTAGTCCCCTTTTTAATAGTCGAGAGTGACTGTATGGCACTTAACCGCCCTCTCATACTCACATTTCCCCGAAAGACATCCCATCAAAAATTTGCGATAGTATGTTTGTTCAACATAGTTGAAAGTGTTGGAAATTAGGTCTTTAAGGATGACAACCCCCTCCCCCTCAGCCTTCAGGGCAAGGGTTGTAAGTTATGCCCTGTGGGCATATAAAGTATTTATTGAAAGCGTTGTTGTAGAAACTTCAAAAGGGCTCATTCAATTTGAAGTTAAAAGGGCTAGTGCCTTTTTTAATAGTTGAAAGTGATTGGATAGCGACTAACGTCCTTCTCACGCCCACCATTTTTCCAAACACATCGAATTAAAATTTTGAGATATCACATTTTGTTTAACATAGTTGAAAGTTCTGGAAATTAGGTTTTTTAGTATGATAAGGTTTATATAGAAATTTGTTGCATAAATCATAGGCAGCGCGTTTGCGCTGCCTAATGTATTATTTATTTATTTTTTTCTTTAGAGCAGGGCACTTCGCATCGAAGAAGTTGTCGTAGAAAGTTCGAAAAGCGCTCAGTCAATTGAAAATTGGAGTGGCTTATGCCCTTTTTAATAGTCAAAAGTGTTCGGAAGTTGACTAACACCCCTTCCACGCCCACCATTTCCCAAAACACATCCAATCAAAATTTCGAGACAGCCATTGTGTTCAGCGTAGTTGATTTTTGGATAGAAATTATGATTTTGAGGTGACTCCCCCTTAGGGCAAGCCCTTAGGGTAAGGGTTGTAAGTTATGCCCTGGGGGCATATAAGGGTCTCTTATAGAAAGCTTTGTCGTAGAAACTTTAAAAACGGCTTATTCGATTGGAAATTCAAAGGGCTAGCGCCCTTTTAAATAGTCGATAGTGATTAGAAGGCAACTAACCCGTCTCTCACATCCACCTTTTCCCCAAACACATCTAATCAAAACTTTGAGATAGCGATTTTATTCAACGTAGTTTTAACCTCTGGAAATTAGGTCTTTGAGGATTACAACCCCCCCCCCCCTCCACCCACAGCCTTCAGGGCAAGGGTTGTAAACTATGGCCAGGGGGAAAATAAGGTTTTGATAGAACGCGTTGTCGCAGAAACTTCAAATGGGGCTCATTCGATTGGAAATTGAAATCGATAGTGCCCCTTTTAGTAGTCGAGAGTGATTGGAAAACAACCAACACCCCTTCCATGCCCACTATTTCCCCAAACACATCCAATAAAAATTTTGAGATAGCCATTTTGTTCCATGCAGTTCAAAGTTCAGGAAATTATACCTTTGAGCAGGGCACTCCCCCCACAGTCTTCAGGGCAAGGGTTTTAAGTTATGCCCTGGGGTTATATATATTTTTTTATTGAAATCTTTGTCGTAGAAACTTGAAAAAGCGCCCATTCGATTGATAATTCAATGGACTAGTGCTCTTTTTAATAGTCGAAAGTGATTTGAAGGCAACTAACACACCTCTTACGCCCATCTTTTTTCCAAATAATCCAATCAATATTTTAGGTAGCCGTTTTCTTCAGCGTAGTTGATTCCCAGATAGAAAATATGTTTTTGAGGAGGAAACTCCCCCACAAACATCGGGACAAGGGTTTTAAGTTATGCTTTGGGGGTATTTAAGGTTTTTATAGAAGGCGTTGTCGTAGAAACTTCAAAACAGGCTCGTTCAATTGGAAATTCAAATTGCTAGTGCCCTTATTAATAGTTGAAAGGGATGTGAAGGCAACTAAACCTTTCTCAAGCCCATCTTTTCTCCAAACACATCCAATCAATCATAGGCAGCGTGCCTATGAACATTGTGCCCACATCGTTCTTTACTTAGGCAGCGCTGGCGCGCTGCCTATGATTGATTGGATGTGTTTGGAGAAAAGATGTGCGTGAGAGGGCGGTTTAGTTGCCTTCACATCCCTTTCGACTATTAAAAAGGGCACTTGAATAAAATGGCTATCTCAAAGTCTTGATTAGATGTGTTTGGGGAAAAGGTGGATGTGAGAGGAGGGTTAGTTGCCATCTAATCACTTTCGACTATTTAAAAGGGCGCTAGCCCTGCGAATTCTTAATCGAATGAGCCTTTTTAAAAGTTTCTACGACGAAGCCTTCTATAAGAGACCCTTATATGCCCCCTTATTAGAGACCCTTATGATGTGTTTGGGGGAATGATGGGTGTGTGGCGGGGGGCTAGTTGCGCTCCAATCACTTTCAAACTATTAAAAAGGGCACTAGCCCTTTTAACTTCCAATCGAATGAGCTTTTTTGAAGTTTCTACGACAACACCTTCTTTAAAAACCTTATATGACCCCTAGGAATAACTTAAAACCCTTGCCTTGAGGGCAGTAGGGGAGTGTCCTCCTCAAAAACATATTTTCTATCTGGAAATCAACTACGCTGAACAAAATGGCTATCTCAAAATTTTTATTCGATTTGTTTGGGGAAATGAAGGGCCTGGGGGGGGGCCTGGTTGTCCTCCAATCACTTTAGACTAACAAAAAGGGCACTAGCCCTGTCAATTTCCAATCGAATGAGCTTTTTTTGAAGTTTCTACGACAACGCCTTCTTTAAAAACCTTAAATGCCCCCAGGGCATAACTTAAAACCCTTATCCTAAGGTCTCTTGGGGAGTGTCCTCCTCAAAAACATATTTTCTATCTGGAAATCAACTACGCTGAACAAAATGGCTATCTCAAAATTTTGATTGGATGGGTTTTGGGGAATGATGGGCGTGGGAGGGGGGGGGGGGTTAGTTGCCCTCCAATCACTTTCGACTATTAAAAAGGGTACTAGCCCCTTGAATTTCCAATCGAATGAGCCTGTTTTGAAGTTTCTTCGACAACACCTTCTATAAAAACCTTATATGCCCCCAGGGCATAACTTAAAACCCTTGCCCTGAGGGTTATGGGGGAGTGTCCTCCTCAAAAACACATTTTCTATGTGGAAATCAACTACGCTGAACAAAATGGCTATCTCAAAATTTTGATTGGGTGTGTTTGGGGGAATGATGGGTGTGGGGTGGGGGCTTGTTGCCCTCCAATCACTTTTGACTATTAAAAGGGGCACTAGCCACTCCATTTTCCAATCGAATGAGCCCTTTTCGAAGTTTCTACAACAACTTTTTCGATACAAAGTGCCCGCGTATGGAGAAAAAAAACAAAAACACATTGTGCCCATATCGTTCTTTACTTAGGCAGTACTTAGGCATTACTTAGGCATTTCTCATTCGAATGATCCCTTTTCGAAGTTTCTACAACAAATCCTTGGATACAAAGTGCCCGCGTATGGAGAAAAAAAAACAAAAACACATTGTGCCCATATCGTTCTTTACTTAGGCAGTACTTAGGCATTACTTAGGCATTTCTCATTCGATTGGAAATTGAAATGGCTAGTGCCCTTTTTTAATAGTCGAAAGTGATTGGAAAGCAATTAACACCCCTTCCACGCCCACCATTTCCCCAAACACATTCAATAAAGATTTTGAGATAGCCATTTTGTTCCACGCAGTTCAAAGTTCAGGAAATCATACCTTTGAGCAGGACACTCCCCAACAGTCTTCGGGGCAAGGGTTTTAAGTTATAACCTGGGGTTATATAAGGTTTTTTATTGAAATCTTTGTCGTAGAAACTTGAAAAAGGACTCATTCGATTAAAAATTCAATGGGCAAGTGCTCTTTTTAATAGTCGAAAGTGATTTGAAGGCAACTAACTCCCCTCTCACGCCAATCTTTTCTCCAAATACATCCAATCAATATTTTAGATAACCATTTTGTTCAGTGTAGTTGATTTCCAGATAGAAAATATGTTTTTGAGGAGGACACTCCCCCAGACCCCTTGGGGCAAGGGTTTTAAGTTATGCCCTGGGGGCATATAAGGTTTTTACAGATGGCGTTGTCGTAGAAACTTCAAAACAGTCCCATTCAATTGGAAACTCAAGGGCTAGTGCACTTTTCAATAGTTGAAAGGGACTTGAAGGCAATCAAACCCCCCTCTCACACCCATCCTTTCTACAAACACATCCAATCAATCATAGGCAGCACGTTAGCGCTACCTTAGTAAAGAGCGACGCGGGTACAATGTTCATAGGCAGCGCACTAGCACTGCCTAAGTAAAGAACGATATGGGCACAATGTGTTTTGTTTTTTTCTCCATACCCGGGCACATCGTATAGAAGGAGTTGTTGTAGAAACTTCAAAAAGGCTCATTCGATTGGAAATTGGAGTGGCTAGTGCCCTTTTTATAGTCAATAGTGATTGGAGGGCAACAAGCACCCACCCCTACACCCATCATTCCCCCAAACACACCCAATCAAAATTTTGAGATAGCCATTTTGTTCAGCGTAGTTGATTTCCAGATAGAAAATATGTTTTTGAGGAGGACACTCCCCCACAGACCTTAGGATAAGGGTTTTAAGTTATGCCCTGGGGGCATTTAAGGTTTTTAAAGAAGGCGTTGTCGTAGAAACTTCAAAAAAAGCTCATTCGATTGGAAATTGACAGGGCTAGAGCCCTTTTTGTTAGTCTAAAGTGATTGGAGGACAACCAGCCCCCCCCCCCAGGCCCATCATTTCCCCAAACAAATCGAATCAAAATTTTGAGATAGCCATTTTTTTCAGCGTAGTTGATTTCCAGATAGAAAATATGTTTTTGAGGAGGACACTCCCCTACAGCGCTCAAGGCAAGGGTTTTAACTTATTCCCTGGGGGTATATAAGATTTTTAAAGAAGGTGTTGTCGTAGAGACTTCAAAAAGCTCATTCGATTGGAAATTCAAAGGGCTAGTGCTCTTTTTAATAGTCGAAAGTGATTGGAAGGCAACTAGCCCCCCCCCCCACACCTATCATTACCCCAAACACATCCAATAAAAATTCTTAGATAGTCTTTTTGTTCAGCGTAGTTTATTTCCAGATATAAAACATATTTTTGAGGAGGACCCTCCATCACAACCCTCAGGGCAAGGATTATAAGTTATGCCCTGGGGGTGTATAAGGTTTTTATTGGAATCTATGTCGTAGAAACTTGAAAAAGGGCTCATTCGATTTGAAATTCAAAGGGCTAGTACCCTTTTTAATAGTCAAAAGTGATTTGAGGGCAACTAACCCCCCTCTCACGCCCACCTTTTCCCCAAACACATCCAATCAAAATTTTTCAATAGCCATTTTATTCAACGTAGTTGAAAGTTTTGGAAATTAGGTCTTTAAGGATGACAACCCTTCCCCCCACGGCTCGCAGGGCAAAGGTTGTAAGTTATGCCGGGGGGGGGGCATATAAAGTTTTTATTGAAAGCGTTGTAGTAGGAAATTCAAAAGGGCTCATTAAATTGGAAATTGAAAGGGCTAGTGCCTTTTTTAATAGTTGAAAGTGATTGGATAGCGACTAACGCCCCTTTTACGCCAACCATTTTCCCAAACACATCACTGGAGTGGCTTGTGCCCTTTTTAATAGTTGAAAGTGATTGGAAGTTGACTAACACCCCTTCAGTGCCCACCATTTCCAAAAACACATCCAATCAAAATTTTGAGATATCCATTTTGTTCAACGTAGTTGATTTCCAGATAGAAATTATGTTTTTGAGGACAGTTCACCTTAGGGCAAGCCCTTTGGGCAAGGGTTGTAAGTTATGCCCTGGGGGCATATAAGGTTTCTTATAGAAGGCTTTGTCGTAGAAACTTTAAAAAAGGCTTATTAGATTGGAAATTCAAAGGTCTTGTGCACTTTTAAATAGTTGAAAGTGATTAGAGGGCAACTAACCCGCCTCTCACATCTACCTTTTCCCCAAATACATCTAATCAAAACTTTGAGATAGCCATTTTATTCAACGTAGTTTTAAGTTCTGGAAATTAGGTCTTTGAGGATGACAACCCCCCCCCCCTCACAGCACATAAGGTTTTTTTATAGAAATCATTGTCGTAGAAACTTCAAAACAGGCTCATTCGATTGGAAATTCAAAGGGCTAGTGCCCTTTTTAATAGTCGAAAGTGATATGAAGGCAACTAAACCCCCCTCTCACACCCATCTTTTCTCCAAACACATCCAATCAATCATAGGCAGCGCGCTAGCGCTACCTAAGTAAAGAACTATGTGGGCACAATGTTCATAGGCAGCGCGCTAGCGCTGCCTATTTAAAGAACGATGTGGTCACAATGTGTTTTTGGTTTTTTCCATACCCAGGCAATTGGTATCGAAAGAGTTGTTGTAGAAACTTTCAAAAGGGCTCATTCGATTTGAAATTGGAGTGGCTAGTGCCCTTTTTAATATTCAAAAGTGATTGGAGGGCAACAAGCCCCCACCCCAAACCCATAATTCCCCATAACACACCCAATCAAAATTTTGAGATAGCCATTTTGTTCAGTGTGGTTGATTTCCAGATTGAAAAAATGTTTTTGAGGAGGACAGTCCCTCATAGCCGTCAAGGCAAGGGTTTTAGGTCATTCCATGGGGGAAAATAAGGTTTTTATAGAAGGTATTGTCGTGGAAACTTCAAAACAGGCTCATTCAATTGGAAAATCAAAGGGCTAGTACCCTTTTCAATAGTCGAAAGTGATTGGAGGGCAACTAGCCCCCCTCCCCCAACGCCCTTCTTTCCCCCAAACACATCCAATCAAAATTTTGAGATAGCTATTTTGTTCAGCGTAGTTGAGTTCCAGAGAGAAAATATGTTTTGAGGAGGACACTCCCCCACAGCCCTCAGGGCAATGGTTTTAAGTTATGCCCTGGGGGCATATAAGGCTTTTAAAGAAGGCGTTGTCATAGAAACTTCAAAAAAGCTCATTCGATTGGAAATTCAAAGGGCTAGTCCCCTTTTTATTAGTCTAAAGTGATTGGAACGCAACTAGCCACCCCCCTAACCATCATTCCCCCACACACATCCAATAAAACTTTTGAGACAGCCATTTTGTTCAACGTAGTTGATTTCCAGATAGAAAACATATTTCTTAGGAGGACACTCCCCTACAACCCTCAGGGATTATCAAGTTATGCCCTGGGGACATATAAGGTTTTTATTGAAATCTTTGTCGTAGAAACTTGAAAAAGGGCTCATTCGATTTGTAACTCAAAGGGCTAGTACCCTTTTTAATAGTCGAAGTTATTTGAGGGCAACTAACCCCCTTAACCTAACGTAACATAATCCAGAGACGACACAAACACACAGACGAGATACGACAAACACATAGAGACGACACACACACAAAGACGACACACATACAGAGACGTCACACACATAGAGATGACAAACACACAGAGACGAAACACAAACAAATACGACTCACACGCAGAGACGAAACGAAAAAGAAACGACACACAAATAGAGACGACACACACATAAAGACGACATACAAAAAAAGACAACACACAAACAGAGTCAACACACACAAAGAGACGACACACATAGAGATAATACACATAGATACATAAGGATATAAGGTTTTTACTGAAATCTTTGTCATAGAAGCTTGAAAAAGGGCTCATTCGATTTTAAATTCAAAGGGCTAGTACCCTTTTTAATAGTCGAAAGTGATTTGAGGGCAACTACCCCCCCCCCCCTCTTAAGCCCACCTTTTCCCCAAACACATCCAATCAAAATTTTTAGATATTCAACGTAGTTGAAAGTTTTGGAAATTAGGTCTTTAAGGATGACAACTTTTCCGCTCACAATCCTCAGGGCAAGGGTCGTAAGTTATGCCCCGGGGGCATACAAAGTTTTTATTGAAAGCGTTGTCGTAGAAACTTCAAAAGGCTCATTCCATTGGAAATTGAAAGAGCTAGTGCCTTTTTTATTAGTTGAAAGTCATTCGATAGCGACTAACGCCCCTTTCACGCCCATCATTTCCCCAAACACATCGAATCAAAATTTTTAGATATCTATGTTGTTCAACGTAGTTGAAAGTTCTGGAAATTAGGTTTTTTAGGATGATAACCCCCTCAGAGCCCTCAGCGCAAGGGTTGTAAGTTATGCCCTTAAAGTTATGCCTGGGGGCATTAAAAATTATCGAAAGTTGGTATAGAAATTTCAAAAAGGGCTCATTTGATTGGAAATTGAAATTGCCCTTTTTAATAGTCGAAAGTGAGTGGAGAGTAATTAACCCTCCTCCTACACCCACCATTTCCCCAAAAACATTCAATCAAAGTTTAGAGATAGCCATTTTGTTCAACATAGTTAAAAGTTCTGGAAATTATGTATTTAAGAATGACAAACCCCCGAGATCCCCAAGGGCAAAGGTTGTAATTTATGCCCTGGGGGCATATAAGATTTTATAGATAGAGTTGTCATAAAACTTCAAAAGGGGCTCATTCTATTCGAAATTGAGAGGGCTAGTGCCCTTTGTAATAGTCGAAAGTGATTGGAGCGTAAATCCTCCTTCTCACGCCCTCCATTCCTCCAAACACATCCAATCAAAATTTTCAGATAGTCATTTTGTTCAACGTAGTATAAAGTTCTGGAAATTAGGTCTTTGAGAATGACCTTAGGGTAAGGGTTGTAATTTTTGCCCTGGGGGCATATAAGGTGTTTATAGAAAGCCTTGTCGTTTCCAAAAGTGTTCATTTGATTGGAAATCGAAAGGCCTAGTGCCGTTTTTAATAGTCGAAAGTGATTGGAAGGCTTGACATTTTTATAGTAAAGATCGTTGTGGGTATAATGTATTATTTTTTGTTGTTGTTGTTGTTTAGACCAGGGCATTTCGTATCGAAGGAGTTCTTGTGGGAACTCAGAAAAGGGCTCATTGGATTGAAAATAGAAAGGGTATAGCCAGTGGGGTCTTAGTATTTACTTATTATAGTATTTTTTATGTATTTACTTATACCCTTGCAGGCTTTTCAAATGAATTTAAATAGCTTTCCGCTTATTTGAATTTAGGGTATTTGAATCCGCCTTCCTTATCTAAAATTTGGAGCGAACAATTTACTATTCAAAATATAACCACTTAGCATTGATAAGAGAGTCTCATTAGTTACTTAAGATTTCAAACTAAGACTTTGGTGTGTGGTAGCGGGGTAACAAACGAATGTCTTCCTGAATGTTTTATCTAATACTTGTTTTCGGGTCGGTTTCCAGGAAAAAGGTCTAGGTCTATATGAAGTCAGGATAAAATTTGGGGGGAGGTATAAATTTTGACCTTTCATAAAGTTCTTTTGTCCTAGGCTGATAAAGGTGTTTTTTTTTGTTTTTTTATATGTGAAAATCCTCACTCATAAGAAACGAAACGAGAAACTTGGAATGTCGTTGCGGTTGCAGCTAGTACAGATTGACCCAAGGATTATAATAACCAAAATGCTTAAAAATATGGTTTAAAATAAAATTGCCATTTATAGCTGATTCATAAATGGTAACCATTATTTACTGCCAATGGTACCAGAAACTCGACGCAAAATCAGGCCTCTGGAGGCAAGCAGGGCCTCACACGCTCCTCCTCCATCTCAATTTTTTTTGTGAAGGCTTCATTGAAGTCTTTTTAATCTATTTAATTTATCTAGTCTAGTTAGTTTTGTGTTACGAGAATTTTTTTTTCTCTATCCTCTGTTTGTAAGTAAATAATTTGTTTCTTTCTTTCTGAGTTTTTGACTCGTGTATCTTCCCGCTTCTTTACAGGCCAAAGACCCTTTGGGGGAATATTAAAGTGTGTTATTGTATGTGTAAGATGGATATTTCTTTTCAGTTTTGGCTTTATATTGAAGCAAAATGGAATGGTAAACTTTAATCACTATATCTTTGCTGAATAGTAATAAAGCTCGACGGTATTTTAGAGCTTCTAACACGACCCAACAAACATCTATTACCAGGTTAAATTTAGTGTTCGTTAGCTCTTCTTTAGTATCTGTTATGTCCTTTAAAACTTGTAGAAAACTAGCTTTTTACTGAAAAGACAAAATAGTATAGGATTCTTTGTCCAGACGAAGCATAATATGCTTTAGGATAGTTTTTCGTTATTAAAACAAAGTATTCTTGTTTGTTGTGCGCGATTTCTGTATTTTAATATACCCACTATTGTGGATATTGCTACAAACATACGGAGATATCACCAGTATGTATGTATATGTGTATATGTATATGTATATATATATATATATATATATATATATATATATATATATATACACTGTCATTCATGGGTAAAATTCAAAGGTAAATAGGTATATATATATATATATATATATATATACACACACACATATATATATATATATATATATATATATATATATATATATATATATATATATATATATATATATATGTGTGTGTATATGTATATATGTGTGTGTGTGTGTATATATATATATATATATATATATATATATATATATATATATATACCTATTTACCTTTGAATTTTACCCATGAATGAAAGTGTATATATATGGAATCTTTAAATTATCTAAAGCCCTTTAAATCTTTAAAGCCCGGCTAGCTCAGTCGGTAGAGCATGAGACTCTTAATCTCAGGGTCGTGGGTTCGAGTCCCACGTTGGGCGAATTTTTCTGGCCTTCCCCAGGCCATCCAGCGTGTCCCCAGGTGGCGATAGGGGAACGCTCTACAGATATGTAGGGTGCCTCCATAGGAGGCACGGACCAAGGGGGGACCTTGTCCCTGGGGGTCAATAATAGAATCTGGGGCACCCTCGCCCGGGATCATAATTACGAGCGGAGGAGGAAGAAGGCCCCTCAAATGTACACTCAAAAGGGCTCAATTGTTTATCCACAAGTTCCATGAGTTGCAAACCTTCTCCCAGCAATGGGTTAAATTGCATGGTGATGCAGAACACCATCGCGGGAGGATCCTCTATAGGAGGACAACTGCGACAGGGCATAAGATCAAAATCTATGGACAACGGTCTCTGAAAAGGGTTATCTCGATACTGTTAGGGTACCTGCAATACTGGAGGCATTGTGATCAGCTCTATTCCCACAAAACGATTGGTGACCTTCGAGGAAGTTGTAGCCTAGTAAACGAAAAAGCATTCGCAAGGGATCTGACTAATGGACAATTCTTCTGGGATTTGGATGTTTTGATGGGCGTCTTTGGGCTGAATAACCTCTTCCTAGCTAATTTATCTATTACGGGTTGCCTCCCCGTAGTAGCATAATATTTGTTGGCATGAATATATAATGAGTCGGAGGTAATAGGCTTGAGATTTTCTGTGCAGGATTTCGACTCTTGTTGATAGAAGAGCATCGCCAAGCGCTGAAAACCATGTTGCGACCAAGATGTACCCAGGATTCCACAAAGCCTCCATTCTTTGAGATCCCAGTGACTTCGTTCTGTACAGTTCTTAGCCAGCTTAAACGCTTCGTTGTAGAACTCAAAAGATGTTTGACCTTTATCTGCTATGGTATCCAGGATCAATGATCTTCTTGATGTAAAAAAAATTTCGAGCATTTAAAGAACAATAATATTAGAACTTGGAAAGTTACGAAATTAAAAAAGGACTATCATATCGACATTTTGACTGACAAATTCAGACGATTTGAACTGAATTTATTAGGAGTTTCAGAAACTCATATCCCACGGGTAGGAAGCATGAAATTAGGTGATATAGAATTTGTTTACTCAGGCAGGAAGGATGGGTTACATAGACAGGGAGTAGGGCTCATGATGAATAAGGAAGCTGCTAAGTCTTGTTTAGGCTGGGAAGGTATTAATAATAGAATACTAATTGCTCATTTTATGACTAGTAAGTTCAAGGTATCAGTTATAGTTGTATACGCCCCTGTAGAACCGACTGATGGAGATACTAGTGACTCAGATGAATTCTACTTACTGTTACAGGAGCAAATAGACAAGGTCCCAGGTAGAAATATGATGTTATTGCTGGGAGATTTTAACGCCCAGGTTGGTAGAAATAAGGATAGATGGTATCCCAGCTTAGGTAAATTTGGCGTAGGAAAAGAAAACAGTAATGGATACAGACTTTTGCAATTTTGTAGGTATAACAATCTAGTTATAACCAATACGGTGTTTGGTCATAAAATGGCTCATAAACTAACATGGTCTTCACGTGATGGTAAGACAGCAAACCTTATTGATTATGTTATAATAGATTGAAGACTGGCAGGATCAATAAAAGATGCTAGGGTATATAGGAGTGCTGTTATAGATGTTACAAGTAAAGATCACCATCTAGTAGTGTCAAGGGTTAATGTAAAGCTGAAAAATTTGAAGGGTAATTACCTTCCGGGAAGTTATGATGTTAGTAGACTCCAGGATGAGAATTTGAAAGAAACTTTCCAGGAACAGTTGAATACCAAACTTGAGAGTTTAAAATTTGATAATGTGGAAGATGGTTGGAATAATTTTAGAAAAATAATTTGTGAAGTTGCTGAAGGTGTCTTATGGAAGAAAGCTATAACTGCATCTAATATTATTATTTAAAAATATTTAATTTTAATATAAAGGAGAAAGGACTTTTACAATAATTATCTGAGTGATAGATCACAAGAAAACAAAATAAATGTAAAGAAAGTGGAGAAAACATTGAAATATGAACTAAGGATGTGTGAAGTTGAGGCCTTGGATAAAATTGCCGAGGATTTAGAAGATTCAGCTAGACGGCATAATAGTAAAATATTGTACTTGCACGTTAACAAATTGAGAGGTAGTAGTCAATCCGGACTTGTCCCAGTTAAAGATAGGAATGGGGTGGCAATTAGCGATAAGGCAAAAGCTAAAGCAAGATGGGCCGAACATTTTGAGAATTTGCTTAACCAAGATAGAGTTGCAGGAAAAAATATAGAGGAAAATGAAAAAGTTTGTGATACCTTGGATGTGAATGAGGATTTGTTTTGTGAGGAGGAATTAGAAACAGTACTAAAAGGATTAAAGAATAATAAGGCTCCAGGTGCTGATAGGGTAGTAAATGAGTTTTTTAAATATGGTGGCTCTGAGGTTAGAAATAAGTTATTGGAGATTATGAATATGATTTTTGAAAAAGGGGAAGTACCTAACGATTTATAGGAAAACCTTAATTAAGCCACTTTATAAGAAAGGTGATAAAAGTGAGTGTGGTAGTTATCGAGGCACTAGTCTGGTCTCTGTAGGTAGCAAATTGCTTAGTAATATGATACTTTTTAGACTGAGAGATGCCGTAGACAAAGTTTTAAGAGAAGAGCAGTGCGGTTTTAGAAAAGGTAGAGGATGTGTTGACCAAATTTTCACTCTTAGGTTAATAATTGAGAAGTGCCTAAGTTTTCAAACACCTTTGGTCCTCAGTTTTATAGATTATGAGCAAGCGTTCGATTCTGTTGATAGAAGAGCTTTAGTAAAGGTTTTATCCTTGTATGGTATACCAGACAAATACATTAAAGTGATTAGTGCTATGTACGAGAATAACACTGCTGTGGTTCAGATAGGAAGTGAGGGTCGCAGCTGGTTTTGTATTAAATCAGGAGTTAAGCAGGGTTGTGTTCTATCCCCCTTTATATGGATTATTATGATGGACTTTGTTTTAAGGAGCACAGGAAAGGCAATGGGGGACCACGGAATCAAATGGGGAGGAAAAAGTCTCCTGGACTTGGATTATGCTGATGATTTAAGCATCCTAGATGAAAGTGTGAACAAAATGAATGAAGTTTTAGAGGTTTTGCGAGTTCAGGGTGCTACTATTGGTTTGAATATTAATGTTAGGAAGACCAAGTCACTAAGGCTAGGAATAAGGGAAGATGAAAAGGTGATGTTGGGTAATGAAAAGATTGATCAGGTGGGCAGTTTCACTTACCTTGGTAGTATTATTAGTAAAGATGGTGGGAGCAGTGAAGATGTTAAAAATAGAATAGCCAAGGCTCAGGGTGTTTTTTCACAGTTAAAAAAAGTCTGGAAGAATAGGAAGATAAGTCTGCAAACCAAGATCAGAATATTAGAAGCTACAGTGATGACAGTGGTCAAATATGGCTCTGAAGCATGGACGCTCCGAAAAGCGGATGAAGATTTGCTAGATGTTTTCCAGAGAAATTGCTTAAGGATTGTTCTGGGTACCCGGCTGACTGACCTTATTTCAAACAATAGGCTATACGAAAAATGTGGTTCAATACCGCTTTCTAGGTCTATAATGAAAGAAAGGTTGAGGTGGTTAGGGCATGTTGTTCGGATGAAGGATGACAGATTGCCGAAGATTTTTCTTTTCAGTCAACCATCTAGGGCTAAACGGAAAGCAGGTCATCCCCATCTGGCTCGGGAGGACGTCATAAAGAAAGATTTAAAGGAAATTGGAATTTCGTGGGCAGGTGTAAAGAGGGAGGCTTTGAATAGATTGGGGTGGAGGAGGAGCGTGCGTAGCTGTGTTGGCCTCAGGCAGCTTGGTGCTGCGATGAGTTGTTAGTAGTAGTAGTAAAATAACCTCATATCTT
Organism: Artemia sp. Qi Xiang Cuo; assembly: GCF_049724085.1. Classification (NCBI taxonomy): domain Eukaryota; kingdom Metazoa; phylum Arthropoda; class Branchiopoda; order Anostraca; family Artemiidae; genus Artemia; species Artemia sp. Qi Xiang Cuo. The sequence continues at coordinate 49,696,548 of NC_142813.1, read as the reverse complement.
AAAATTACCAGTTTATTTAAAATCACCTTTGACTAATTCTTTTATTTTCCTTCGTCAAGGTACAAGGCATTTTGTATAGAAAAATTTGCTCCAATACATTCATTTGAAAACTTAAACCAATTCTTACTCCCTTCTTACTAGTCAAACCACACATTCTTGATGACAACTAGTCATCTGTAAGAGTTTACTAAATGTTATATTCCTGCTAAAATGTTACAGATTCTTGCCACTAGATTAAGTAATCTCTATGCTTTTAATTTTCTGGAAAAAATTCAGAATCGGTAACCCGAAAATTAATCAGCGAAGTAACGACCCTTAACAGAGAGACATGAAAACACTGCCTTAATAAATGTACGTCATTCCCTTTAAAACCCGTTCATTTCCGAATCCACCTATTATCCAAGTTTAATTGTATGCTTTTTGTGCGTGGACACCATTCGCCCTTAATCTTAATCGACTACTAGATGTACCTATTGCTTTGAGATTGCTGCATCTTGGCTATTTAAGTAAAACATATTTTTCATTTCTTTTTTTTTATAGAAATTCTACGAGAGTTATACATACAGTGTTCATCACTTTCATGTGAGAGTGCCATGGTTTCGTCAAGTTGGTATTGCATATTATCAAGTGAATCTTCGTACGATGTGAAATCGGGAACTTGGTTTACTTTTCCACCATTTGCATTTTCCTCAAATATTTCTAAATCATTCTTTTTAGAAGCGGGGACAGAACTCTCAGCAGAAGACTTCTTAATTAAATTTGAAGAGTCCTGGAAACTGGGAAAATACGCCGATAATCTATTTTTCTGCTCTCCAATTTGGATTTCATCAGTGAACTCGGCTATGGGACTATCCTCTCCTTTTTCGGGCAAAATAAATTTAAAAGAAGGATCACCAAGAGATTGAAGGTGGGTGTCACTGCTAATATCATTCGTTAGTTCCTCACTTAATGCATCACCGTGGTATAAAAAAGACATAGAATCTGGCAACTTTTGAGAATTTTCGACAGACAATGACTGTTTTCTTATTGTAGCATCAATATTCTTATTGAGATTCATATTTAGTTCGTCAGCACCAAATTTCATAGATGTTTCTTTAAAGTCGATTTTCTTGCCGTTCTTTTCACAATCTTTAGGATCATCGCACAGTTCTATTTCCAAGCTTGCTAAATTTAAAGTGTATCTCCTAGGATTGTCACCAGAAAGTGTCGACAAAGTATGTTTCTTTTGAACATTTTCTTTTTTAATTTTGTCATTATTTATTTTGTAGGGGTTTTGAAAGTTTTTCAAGAATATCGCTTCAATGTTATCAGGATTGGAAATTTTGTTCTTCTTCGTGTCTAGATCCAATGTATCATTAGATCTCTCATCTATGGAAGCGTTTTTACCTAGAAGAGATATAATGCGATTAAATTATAGGAATTAGTGAATTCGAAATAAGTCTCAGAAAATATTAACAAAAAAGTATATAATACATATTATTTAGTATTGAAAACAATGGCAACCAATTATTGAGTTGGATTTTGGTTGAAGGACGTTTATGAAAGCTAAAAATACAGCACCTGTAACTATTAATACGTTGTAAAATAGGTAAGTGACGAGTAAAAATATAGGTAGGTGCAAGTAGTGGCACAGAAACTGTTTTTCAGGGAATTATATTTGTTAAAACTCAGTTTTTTTTTTTCAAAATATCCGCTGTACTGAACATTTCAATATTGCCCATGTCGCAATTAAAGCTCTTAGTGGAGCTTAACAAGGGCGGGATTGAAGATGTACTAAAAGGAAAATTTTGCACTCAGAAAATCGTCAAAATTCAGTAAAAACCTGACTCAAAGTGAATAAAGCTTGAATAGACTAGAGCTTGCATCGGATGTCTTTTGAAAATTTGAAACACTAATAAAGCATGCGTAACTGCGTAATGAGTGACCTGAGCACTAGAAAACAATACTGTTAGTAAATATGTCATTGCTTCGATATCAAATGAATTGTTATTGTTCAAACTTTTTATATTTCAATAAATCTACCGTCTTGAATATTTCAGTCGTCCCCTAACTTGGGGATTTTTTCGAGATAACAGTTTAGTCGCGTCAGAGTTGGATTAAATCATGAAAAAACTGACTTAAAATAATCTACGAGATTGAGCCAACTTGACACGAGGTAAGTAGAGCACCAATAAAATAATGTAAACGATGGTAGAATAGGGCATATCCGTGTGCAACTGTTATTGCTGTTTATAGGGATCTTAGGATATTGCCGGCGGCGGGTCTTCATATTGGCTAAATAGTATCAACTGAAAAGCCCACCTGCTGTGAAATAGAAGAAATATTTTATATATATATATATATATATATATATATATATATATATATATATATATATATATATATTATATATATATATATATATATATATATATATATATATATATATATATATATATATATATATATATATATATATATATATATATATATATATATATATATATATATATATATATATATATATATATATATATATATATATATATATATATATATATGTGTATATATATATATATATATATATATATATATATATATATATATATATATATATATATATATATATATATATATATATATATATATATATATATATATATATATATATAAGTAGTAATCAAGGTTATACTTCTGCTGCCCCTATAGCAATCTCCATGTTATTCTGATGGCCCTATAGCAATTTCAACATTATTCTATAGAAGCTTGACACCTTTTCAAAGAGATTCAGAGCTCCCTCACATAATGGAGTTTGAGGGTCGATAAAGTGAAATTATGTCACTATTCTAGTTTTTCTAAACCAGTATTGCCTATAACTTAATTTACGTAGACAATGAACGATATTAATTAATTAATGTTTTGAATATTAGGAGTGTGAATGATTCTAATTAGCGATTGGATTGTATGAAGGTGGAGAAAAATAAAGGATTATGAAATTATGTCACTATTCTAGTTTTTCTAAACCAGTATTGCCTATAACTTAATTTACGTAGACAATGAACGATATTAATTAATTAATGTTTTGAATAATAGGAATGTGAATGATTCTAATTAGTGATTGGATTGTATGAAGGTGGAGAAAAAAAAAGGATTATGAAATCATGTCACTATTCTAGTTTTCCTAAACCAGTATTGCCTATAACTTAATTTACGTAGACAATGAACGATATTAATTAATGTTTTGAATAATAGGAGTGTGAATGATTCTAATTAGTGATTGGATTGTATGAAGGTGGAGAAAAAAAATGATTATGAAATTATGTCACTATTCTAGCTTTTCTAAAACAGTATTGCCTATAACTTAATTTACGTAGACAATGAACTATATTAATTAATGTTTTGAATAATAGGAGTTTGAATGATTCTAATTAGTGATGGGATTGTATCAGTGGAGAAAAAAAAGGATTAAACTGATTAGCAGTTAAGGTAACCCCGAAAGAGTTGTTAACTCAGGTAATTTATTATAAATTTGAAAAAACATCAGTCTATGAAAAATGCCTAACGACGAATCGGAAATGTTTGATTAACATTTGCAAAAAAAAGGGGGTAATGGAGTTTGCGAATTGGAGGAGATGGGGTGATTGTGTACTGTATAATACACAAGTGATGTTTTGGAGAGTATTTTCAATTTAGAATAGTTTAGAAATAAAAAAAAATTTAACAAGGAATGGCTGAAAAGTGTTTTGAGGGAGATGGGTTGCATGGAGGGTTGTGTTGCATGAGGGTTCAGTTAAAGGGGGTACAGTTACACGGGGGTTTAGTTAACTGGGGTCGAGTTGCACGAGGGTTCAGTAGCACGAGGGTTCAGTAGCACGGGGGTTCAGTTGTACAGAGTTTCGGTTATACAGGGGTTCAGTTACATGGAGGGTTCAGTTGCACGGGGGGTTGAGTTAAATGGGGCTTGAGTTGCACGAGGGTTCAGTCAAAGGGGTACAGTTACAATGGGGTTTAGTTAAATTGGGTCGAGTTGCAAGAGGGTTCAGTAGCACGAGGGTTCAATTGCATGAGGGTTCAGTAGCACAAGGGTTCAGTTGTACAGGGTTTCGGTTATACAGGGGTTCAGTTACATGGAGGGTTCAGTTGCACGGGGGGGTTGAGTTAAATGGGGCTTGAGTTCCACGAGAGTCAACTATAAATAAGGCTTGTGCGTCTTTCTGAACTTTCTGTGAGAGGCGGGGGTAAGTATTTAGTTTAAATAATTCTAAGAGGAATTGAGTTTTTCTTTCTTTGAAATGTAAGAGTTGGAATATTTCAGTAGTGCTTTGTCGTGGTTTACCATGTCACAGTTACATTCTCTTGATCTTTCAAAGTTCACTTTGGTTTTATTTCATTGAAATGCAAGAATTAGAATATTTCAGTAGTGTTCTGTCGTGGTTTACCTTGTCACAGATACATTCTCTTGATTTTTAAAAGTTCATTTCGAATTTCTTTAATTGAAATGCAAGAGTTGGAATATTTCAGTAATGTTTTGTAGTGCTTTACCTTGTCACAGTTACATTCTGTTGATTTTCATAGTTCATTTTGAATTTCTTTCATTGAAATGCAAGAGTTGGAATATTTCAGTAGTGTTTTGTTGTGCTTTACCTTGTCACAGTTACATTCTCTTAATTTTTCAAAGTTCATTTTGAATTTCTTTCGCGAAGTTTAAGAATTGGAATATTTCAGTAGTGTCCTGTCGTAGTTTACCTTGTCACAGATACATTCTCATGATTTTTTAAAGTTCATTTCGGATTTATGTCATTGAAATCCGAGAGTTGGAGTATTTCAGTAGTGACTGGTTGTGCTTTACCTTGTCACAATTACATTCGCATAATTTTTCGATGTTAATTTGAATTTCTTTAGTAAATTGCAAGAGTTGGAATATTTCAGTAGTGTTTTGTTGCGCTTTACCTTGTCACAGTTACATTCTGTTGATTTTCATAGTTCATTTTGAATTTCTTTCATTGAAATGCAAGAGTTAGAATATTTCATTAGTGTTTTGTTGTGCTTAACATTGTCACAGTTACATTCTCTTGATTTTTTAAAATTAATTTTGAATTTTTTTTGAGAAATGTACGAATTGGAATATTTCAGTATTTACTTGTCATGGTTTACCTTGTCATAGCTACATTATCATGATTTTTTAAAGTTCATCTTAGATTTCTTTCGTTAAATGCCAAGAGTTGGAATATTTCAGTAGTAACTTGTTGTGCCTTACCTTGTCACAGTTACATTCTCTTGATTTTTAGAAGTTCATTTTGAATTTCTGTAGTGAAATGCAAGAGTTGGAATATTTCGGTAGTGGTTTGTTGTGCTTTACCTTGTCACAGTTATATTCTCTTGATTGTAATAGTTAATTTTGAATTTCTTTCATTGAAATGCAAGAGTTGAAATATTTCAGTAGTGTTTTGTTGTGCTTTACCTTGTCCAAGTTACATTCTCTTAATTTTTCAAAGTTAATTTTGAATTTCTGTCGTGAAATGCAAGAGTTGGAATATTTCAGTAGTGACTTGTCGTGGTTTACCTTGTCACAGCTACATTCTCATGATTTTTCAAAGTTCATTTTAAATTTCTGTCGTGAAATGCAAGAGTTGGAATATTTCAGTAGTGACTTGTTGTGTTTTGCCTTGTCACAGTTACGTTCTTTTAATTTTTCGAAGTTCATTTTGAATTTCTGTCGTAAAATGCAAGAGTTGGAATATTTCGGTAGTGACTTGTTGTGCTTTACCTTGTTACAGTTACATTCTCTTGATTTTTCGAAGTTCATTTTGAATTTCTGTCGGGAAATGCAAGAGTTGGAATATTTCATTAGTGTCTTGTCGTGCATTACCTTGTCACAGTTACATTCTGTTAATTTTAATTGGTCATTATGAATTTCTTTAATTGAAATGCAAGAATTGGTATATTTCAGTAATGTTTTGTTGTGCTACCTTGTCACAGCTACATTCTCTTAATTTTTCAAAGTTCGTTTTGAATTTCTTTCGTGAAGTGCAAGAATTGGAATATTTCAGTAGTGTCTTGTCGTGGTTTACCTTGTCACAGCTACATTCTCATGATTTTTCAAAGTTTGGATTTCTTTCGTTGTAATGCAAGAGTTTGAATATTTCAGTAGTGACTAGTTGTGCTTTACCTTGTCACAGTTACATTCTCTTGATTTTCGAAGTTCATTTTGAATTTCTGTCGTGAAATGCAAGAGTTGGAATATTTCAGTTGTGTGTTGTTGTGCTTTACATTGTCAAAGTTACAATCTGTTGATTTTCATAGTTCATTTTGAATTTCTTTCATTGAAATGCAAGAGTTGTAATATTTCAGTAGTGTTTTGTTGTGCTTTACCTTGTCACAGTTACATTCGCTTAATTTTTTCAAAGTTCATTTTGAATTTATTTCGTGAAATGCAAGAATTGGAATATTTCAGTAGTGTCTTGTCGTGGTTTACCTTGTCACAGCTACCTTCTCATGATTTTTCAAAGTTTATCTTGAATTTTTTTCGTGAAATGCAAGAATTGGAATATTTCGGTAATGGCTTGTTGTGCTTTATCTAGTCACAGTTAAATTCTCTTGATTTTTCAAAGTTCATTTTGAATTTCTGTCATGAAATTAACGAGTTGGACTATTTAAGTATAGGATTGTTGTGCATTAACTTGTCACAGTTACATTCTCTTGATTTTTCGATAGTTCATTTTGAATTTCTGTCATTGAAATGCAAGAGTTGGAATATTTCAGTAGTGTTTTGTTGTGCTTTACCTTGTCACATTTACGTTCTCTTGATTTTTCTTAGTTCATTTTGAATTTCTTTCGTTGAAATGCAAGAGTTGGAATATTTCAGTAGTGTTTTGTTGTGCTTTACCTTGTCACAGTTACATTCTCTTGATTTTTCAAAGTTTATTTTGAATTTCTGTCGTGAAGTGCAAGAGTTGGAATATTTCAGTAATGTCTTGTCGGGTTATACCTTGTCACACCTACATTCTCATGATTTTTCAAAGTTCATTTTGGATTTCTTTCGTTGAAATGCACGAGTTGGAATATTTCAGTAGTGACTTGTTGTGCTTTACCCTGTCACAGTTACGTTCTCTTGATTTTCCGAAGTTCATTTTGAATTTCTGTCGTGAAATGCAAGAGTTGGAATATTTCAGTAGTGTTTTGATGTGCTTTACCTTGTCACAGTTACATTCTATTGATTTTTATAGCTCATTTTGAATTTCTTTCATTGAAATGCAAGAGTTGGAATATTTCAGTAGTGTTTTGTTGGGCTTTACCTTGTCATAATTACATTCTTTAATTATTCAAAGTTCATTTTGAATTTATTTCGTGAAATGCAAGAATTGGAATATTTCAGTAGTGTCTTGTCATGGTTTACCTTGTCACACCTACATTCTTATGATTTTTCATGGTTCATTTTGGATTTCTTTCATTGAAATGCAAGAGTTGGAATATTTCAGCAGTGACTTGTTGTGTTTTACCTTGTCACAGTTACATTCTCTTGATTTTTTGAAGTTTAATTGGGATTTATGTCGTGACATGCAAAAATTGGAATATTTCAGTAGTGTTTTGTTGGGCTTTACCCTGTCACAGTTACATTCTGTTGATTTTCAAAGTTCATTATGGATTTCTTTCATTGAAATGCAAGAGTTGGAATATTTCAGTAGTGACTTGTTGTGCTTTACCTTGTCACAGCTACATTTTCTTGATTTTTCAAAGTTATTTTTTAATTTCTGTTGTGAAATGATAGAGTTGGAATATTTCAGTTGTGTTTTGTTGTGCTTTAGCTTATCACTGTTACATTCTCTTGATTTTCATAGTTCATTTTGAATTTCTTTCATTGAAATGAAAGAGTTGGAATGTTTCAGTAGTGTTTTGTTGTGCTTTACCTTTTCACAGTTACATTCTCTTAATTTTTCAACTTTCATTTTGAATTTCTGTCGTGAAATGCAAGACTTGGAATATTTTAGTAGTGACTTGTTGTGCTTTACCTTGTCACAGATACATTCTCTTGATTTTTCGAAGTTCATTTTGAATTTCTGTCGTGAAATGCAAGAGTTGGAATATTTCAGTAGCGACTTGTTGTGCTTTACCTTGTCACAGTTACATTCTCTTGATTTTTCGAAGTGCATTTTGAATTTCTGTCGTGAAATGCAAGAGTTGGAAAATTCGGGTCTTAGTCCACCAGCCTGAATGGTGGAAATCCACTAGCTCAGTATTGGGGTCCCAGTTCACCAGCCTGAACGGCGGAAATTCACTAGCTCAGAATTGGGGTCTTAGACCACCAGCCTGAATGATATAAATTCAATATATCAATATTGTAGTCTGAGTCCTACCGCTTGACTGGTGGAAATCCACTAGCTCAGTATTGGGGTCTAAGGCAACAAGTCTGAATAGTGGAAATACACTAACTCACTGTTGGGGTCTATGACCACCAGCTTGAATGGTGGAAATTCACTAGCTCAGAATTAGGGTCTTAGTCCACCAGCCTGAATGGTGGAAACTCACTAGCTCAGAATTGGGGTCTTAGTCCACCAGCCTGAATGCTTGAAATTCACTAGCTCAGAATTGGGGTCTTAGTCAGTGTTCAGATTGGAGCGTTGGGGTCCGACTATCTGGGCTTTATTTGTCAAGGCAGGTGGCCACCTCACCTGCCCAGAGTCTCAGGCAAGTGACCCTAAATTTGAAAAAGTGGAAATTGGCTCAGATTTTCTAAACTGAGCTGAGACAATGAATAGATACTATTGGGAAAGTGATTGGAGTCGCTGAGCATCAGTGAACAAGTGCTAAATTGAGAAAGGAATTTTGGACAATATTCGGGGGCGTCCACCCGCCCAGAGTCTCCAGCAGGTGACCCAAAATTTAAGAAGCACACAAAGACGACAAACACAAAGAGACGAATCACACACAGAAAGGACAAACACACTGAAACGACACATAGAGACGACACATGCACAAAGACGATACACACACACAGAGTCAACACACACACAGAGACGAGACACGCACACACAGAAATGACAAACACACATAGAGACGACACACATACAAAGACGAAACACACATAGAGACGACACACACACATAGAGACAACACACACACACAGACAACATCCACACAGAGACAACACACAGACACAGAGATGACACACACACACAGAGACGACACACACAGAGACGACACACTCAAAATGACGACTTACACATAGAGACGACACACACACAGAGACGACAAGCACACAGAAACGACACACACACACACACACACACACACAGACGACACACACATAGAGACAACGAACATACAGAGAAGACACACTCACATAGAGATGAAACACACACACACACACACACACACACACACACACACACACACACACACACACACACACACACACACACACACACACACACACACACACACACACACACACACACACACACATACACACACACATACATACATACACACACACACACACACATACACACACATACAAACACACATATAAACACACAAAAAAAAAAACAAACACACAAAAACAAACATACAAACACACACAAACAAACATACACACACAAAAAAAAACACACACAAAAACACAAAGACAACAAACATAGAGAACAGAGACGACACACCCACAGAGATGACACACACATAGAGACGAGACATGTACAGACACGACACACAAACAGAGTCATAGTGAGAGAGATATCCAAAAAGTTGGGTTGATCTAGGTTCACTTAGAGTGGCGCGCCACTCAAGTCACTACTGAAATATTCCAACTCTTGCATTTTACGACAGAAATTCAAAATGAACCTCGAAAAATCAAGAGAATGTAACTGTGACAAGGTAAAGCACAACAAGTCACTACTGAAATATTCCAACTCTTGCATTTCACTACAGAAATTCAAAATGAACTTCGAAAAATCAAGAGAATGTAACTGTGACATGCTAAACCACGACAAAGCACTACTGAAATATTCCAACTCTTGTATTTCAATGAAAGAAAAACTCAATTCCTCTTAGAATTATTTAAACTAAATACTTACCCCCGCCTCTCACAGAAAGTTCAGAAAGACGCAAAAGCCTTATTTATAGTCGACTCTCGTGGAACTCAAGCCCCATTTAACTCAACCCTCGTGCAACTGAACCCTCCATGTAACTGAACCCCTGTATAACCGAAACCCTGTCCAACTGAACCCTCGTGCTACTGAACCCTCGTGCTACTGAACCCTCGTGCAACTCGACCCAATTTAACTAAACCCCCGTGTAACTGTACCCCTTTAACTGAACCCTCGTGCAACTCAAGCCCCATTTAACTCAACCCCCCGGGCAACTGAACCCTCCATGTAACTGAACCCCTGTATAACCGAAACCCAGTACAACTGAACCCCCGTGCTACTGAACTCTCGTGCCACTGAACCCTCGTGCAACTCAACCCAATTTAACTAAACCCCCGTGTAAGTGTACCCCCTTTAACTGAACCCTCGTGCAGTTCAACCCTCCATACATCCCATCTCCGTCAAAAAACTTTTCAGCCCTTTCTTGTTAATTTTTTATTTATTTCTAAACTGGTTTAAAGGGAAAATACTCTGCAAAACATCAATTATGCATTATACAATAAACTCTTATCCTATCTACTCCAATTCGCAAATCCCATTACCCCTTTTTTTGCAAAGGTTAATCAAACATTTCCGATTCGTCGTTAGGCATTTTTCATAGACTGATGTTGCTTCAAATTTATAACAAATTATCTGAGTTAACAACTCCTTCGGGGTTACCTTAACTGCTAATCAGTTTAATCCTTTTTTTTCTCCACTGATACAATCCAATCAATAATTAGAATCATTCACACTCCTATTATTCAAAACATTAATTAATATCGTTCATTGTCTACGTAAATTAAGTTATAGGCAATACTGGTTTAGAAAAACTAGAATAGTGAAATAATTTCATAATCCTTTTTTTTATCCACCTTCATACAATCCAATAACTAATTAGAATCATTCACACTCCTATTATTCAAAACATTAATTAATATCGTTCATTGTCTACGTAAATTAAGTTATAGGCAATACTGGTTTAGAAAAACTAGAATAGTGACATAATTTCACTTTATCGACCCTCAAACTCCATTATGTAAGAGGATATTCACTCTCTTTGAAAATAGCATAGGAAGGCCCCAAATGACATAGGAAGGAACGTAAAGGCCCCAAATAGCATAGGAAGGAATGTAAAGGCCCCAAATCTATAGGTACGTGATCTGGAAAGGTGCCATGGAACGTAAAGGCCCAGAAACTTATAGTTGACCCAGAAACTTGTCTGCTTGGCCCAGAAACATGTCTGGTTGGCCCGGAAACTTGTCTGGTAGGTTTTGTATAATTCCATATTCAATTGACAACAATAGCAATAACTAGTCTGGTGGAAAGGTGCCAGGGAATGTAAAGGCCGCAAATAATACAGGAAGGAACATAAAGTCCCCAAAGTATAACCTTGATTACTACTTCAAACAGCTTAAAAAAACCTGTATTTCTGATCTTCGATTCAGTTGGTGTAGCCGTCCAGGCAAACAAGTTAATAAGTTAGTTACAATTTCAAATATATAGGCTACACATACTCGTAGCTTGTATAATCCGGATCCACTAAGCCGTACTGCAAACTGGGCACAATTTTCGAAAATATTCATGCAAAAACTGACCTAATAAACATCCCCTCCAATGGCTTAGAACCGACTGTATTTCCAATATTTAATTCAGTTGCTATAGCCAACTATGAAAACAAGCAAGTTACCATTTCAAAATTGTAGGCTATACAACAGCCTGTATACTCCAGGACCAGCAAATCTTGCTGAAATCAGAGGGGGAAAGTTTTTGAGAAATTTATAAAGATATAGCTTAATAAAGCTTCTAGAAAAAAAAAACAAAAAAAACGTTTTGGTGCTTGGTGAAGTTAAAGGTAAGGATGATTGACTGCATCAGATTGTGCTTCTTTACTGATTGTGCTTCAAAATCAGGTATTCCCCGAATCGGGGCGGGTAGAGGTCATAGGAAATAATTAAATAGGTAAGGTAATTCTTTATTAATACAATAATTATAACTAAATTTCCACTTTAGCCAACAGAGGGCAGATCTCGATGTGTCAGCTTAATACATTGAACATACAGAAATTAAAATATCATTGGGAAGGGGATAAAGAATAAAGCTTTATATTTATTTGCGTGAAGGAGGAAGTGCACATCTGTAGAAGGCCTGGTGCCACAAGAAATTGCTAGTAGTAGTTGTTGCGTAGTGTAGCACTAAAAGCGAAAAATATGCTTTAGTGGCCAATAACAAAAGTTTTCGAGTATAGGACGCTTCCTCCAATGTCAAGTAATTTTTTATCGTTTTCTTTTTTATCTCTTTATGTACAACCATGATATATTTGCTGCTTCTTTTAAGGTTAAATCACCTCCATTCTCGTATAATAAATGTGAACAGTGAAGATGCAATAAAGAAACTAAAGCTGGTCAATGTTTAGTTGTTCGCTTTAGGCTAAAATTACGTATATATGCTCACACATCTAATATTTTTGTAATGCTATGAACGAAATTTCTCTGATACTGATTTTAAGTGTGCCCTACTTAAGGCCTTGGAGCCTAGATAGGATATTTTTTCTATTTTTTTGGTTTTTTGGCATAGCTTGATCGTTTATATTATATTCAAAAAACTTTTGAAAACAAGAAATAAAACCTCTAGGAAAGTTGACCTCTCCCCCCCATTTCTAAAAAAAATACCCCTTTTTGTGAGTGTTTAAAATTTTCAAAGCATTGATATGCAAAAGTAAAGTCGTAGTATAGATCGCGATGGCTAAGAGGGTTGTAAGAGGGCAGACCGTTTAAATTCAGGATAACCCTGAAAATGACATTAAAAACGGACATAAATTATATACAAAACGAGTAATTTTAATGCGAAAAGTAAAGACAAGCATTAAAAGTTAATACAAACGGAATTTCTCCATTGTGTCCTATCTTTACGCTAAAGTTTAGCATGTGCCCTATTGAGAGTATAATCAGTTCGTTCTAATTTTTAACATAATTCTTTGCTATTATTTGAAAGACTCTTGTTTTTTATATTATTGACTTAGAGTGCCACTACTTTCAAAATTAATCAAGATTAGTGTCTTGCCCATAACTATACATTGTGCTTGCTAAATACTCGTGTTTCAAAATTGTTCGAACTTTTCTTTCATAAAATTTTTCCTACTTCTAGTAAAAAAAGTCATTTTATTCGTTCTAACTCATGGCTTCTAGTAAATTATCATATAATTAAATATCCATATGAAAAAAAAAATCAAGGAGACTTCAATGCAGTAGCGCCTCATTATGAGCAGAACTAAAGATTGTAACTGACATTTTTCACTTCTGCGAATATTTCTACGAACGCTTTTAATTTTTTTTTAACGGTATTTTTAAAGCTTCCTCTAAAAATAGCTAAGGTATTTTTAAAGGAAGGATTAGCAGAGTTGAATCCTTCTATTATGGATCAGACTCTCCCCTATTATGTCACACTTTAATCTTCCTGATCTATTTTGTCCCGCTATTCCACTCTTTGAGGACAGCTTAGAAACCAGTGTTTGGTAAGTTATTTTAGAAGTAGAAAATGTCAGATACAGCTATTATGCGTGGCAGTGACGACTTGTTCAGGCAATGACTTTAGCCTATAAATACTTACATCATTCGTTAGATAATTAAAAACAGTATCAGAACTTCTGTTTTATTGTTCTAAATCAATTGATTTTTTTCAGCGCTTTCATTTATCTCAGCAACGACTGCCAATTTTTTTTTTCAGATATTCTATAATCTAGAAGTGGTGTATCCAACATCTCATTACTTAGAATCGATGGAGCCGCCTTTTTTCAATATCAGTCAATATGGCACTGTTCCAAAAACTCCAACAACTTTTCAGTAAGTAAATCTATCAGAATAACTATTCCATTATTGGCATTATAAAACCAAAAGTAAATCTTAGATTATTGGAATTCAACTTTCCGGAAGACTTCCCACGAATTGTGCCATTCGGAAGACCCAGATAGCAATAAAGTTAAACTATCTAGCCTAGAAAAGAGAAAGCAAAATGAAATAAAAGACAGACATTCTTAAATTGCCAAGGATTTCAAACCAAAACTTTTTGTGATCCCTGGTGGCATCTTGGGTCAATTCATACCTGAATACTGCAATTTTCTAATATTCTACTTTTGATTGTTTCAAAATTATAAAAGTTTCAGGGAAGTATTATATTTCGTCAGTGTTCCCACATTGGACCTAGAAAATAAATAATAACAACTAATTAGGTAGCTTTGGCAGGATTTTTTTTCCATAAATGCTCAAACATTAAGAATATTTTGATTCCTAAGAAAAATTATACCTCCAAAAGAAACACACATTTTCTCCAGGTGTATCTTCCCGTATGGTTTTAGTTTCTTTTTGCATACTTTTCACCCACTTTTTTTCTTACTCGCTACTACTGAATGCTCCATAACTACACATAATGAACATTTTCGTTAAAAATTGATTCCTGATTATCCTCAATCTTTTTAGTTGTAAATTGTAGTGTCAATTCCACTTAGCCAATCTTAATAATCAGACTTTGTTGGACAGTACACCTTAAGAGAATATGTACAGTAGCGACAAAGGCTAAACTGCCAATTAAAAAAAAATTGACACAGATCTAAAACCACACGGGATTCACACCCCGCCTTCGCGCACGCGCAATGACAATTGT
>NC_142813.1:49665477-49681289 GCF_049724085.1 Artemia sp. Qi Xiang Cuo | reverse complement strand
AAGGTGACAAAAGTGAGTGTGGTAATTATCGAGGCATTAGTTTGGTCTCTGTAGGGTAGCAAATTACTTAGTAATATGATACTTTTTAGACTGAGAGATGCCGTAGACAAAGTTTTAAGAGAAGAGCAGTGCGGTTTTAGAAAAGGTAGAGGATGTGTCAACCAAATTTTCACTCTTAGGCTAATAATTGCGAAGTGCCTGAGTTTTCAAAGACCTTTGGTCCTCAGTTTTATAGATTATGAGCAAGCGTTCGATTCTGTTGATAGAAGAGCTTTAGTAAAGGTTTTATCCATGTATGGTATACCAGACAAATACATTAAAGTGATTAGTGCTATGTACGAGAATAAAACTGCTGTGGTTAAGGTAGGAAATGAGGTTAGCAGCTGGTTTTCTATTTAATCAGGAGTTAAGCAGGGTTGTGTTCTATCCCCCTTTATATGGATTATTTTGATAGACTTTGTCTTAAGGAGCACAGGAAAGGCAATGGGAGACCACGGAATCAAATGGGGAGGAAAAAGTCTCCTGGACTTGGATTATGCTGATGATTTAAGCATCCTAGATGAAAGTGTGAGCAAAATCAATGAGCTTTTATAGGTTTTGTGAGTTCAGGATGCTTGAATTGGTTTGAAATTAATGTTAAGAAGACTAAGTCACTAAGGTTAGGAATAAGTGAAGATGAAAAGGTGACGTTGGGTAAAAAAACGATTGATCAGGTGGGCAGCTTCATTTACCTTGGTAGTATTATTAGCAAAGACGGTGGGAGCAGTGTAGATGTTAAAAGTAGAATAGCTAAGGCTCAGGGTGTTTTTTCACAGTTAAAAAAAGTTTGGAAGAATAGGAAGATAAATATGCAAACCAAGATTAGAATATTAGAAGCTACAGTGATACAGTGTTCAAATATGGCTCTGAAGCATGGACGCTCCAAAAAGCGGATGAAGATTTGCTAGATGTTTTCCAGAGAACTTGCTTAAGGATTGTTCTGGGTACCCAGCTGACTGACTGTATTTCAAACAATAGGCTATACGAAAAATGTGGTTCAATACCGCTCTCTAGGGCTATAATGAAAGAAAGGTTGAGGTGGTTAGGGCACGTTGTGTGGATGAAGGAGGACAGATTGCCGAAGATTGTTCTTTTCGGCCAACCATCTAGGGCTAAACGGAAAGCAGGTCGTCCCCGTCTGGGGTGGGACAACGTCATAAAGAAAGATTTAAAGGAAATGGGAACTTCGTGGGCGGGTGTAAAAAGGGAGGCTTTGAATAGATTGGGGTGGAGGAGGAGCGTGCGTAGCTGTGTTGGCCTCAGGCGGCTTGGTGTTGCGGTGAGTTATTAGTAGTAGTAGTAGTATCCAAGCTATCAAAGAAAGTGAATAGATTTTGTTGCGAATGGTATCAAGTTTCCCATTTCAGGTCAACTAGAGGAGGTATGAAAATAAATTAAACAGTACTATTTGTGTCAAGATTTTTAAAAGGGTGTAGGTTGTTAAAAATTGCTGAAAATTTTTCTCCAGCATACAAATAGCAGGACAAACTATAAATTCTTAAAAAACGAAAAGATTTAGAGTATTATTTTCTTTTTCCCTGAAAAGACTATGTCAATATAAAAGGAACAGAAAATAATTAAAAATACCTTTTCTAAAAAATAAGTTTATCAAAGAAAAGTAAAGAACTCCATTAAACAAAAAAAGAGCAAAAATAAAATCAAATAATCTACCAAGCGTGAAACTACTACAAATCAGCATCGATAAATCAATGAAACCCAAAACGAACAGAAATCAAACAGTTCGTGGTAACGAACTGCAAGTAAGGAGCGACCCGGCTCAATGGTAACCGAAACTCTAAAAAACGGAATTTTGATACCAATAGATACATCAAAAGAATCAGATTTTAATTCTGATTTCAAATATATAAGTTTCATCAAGTTTAATATTACCCATCAAAAGTTACGTGCCTGAGAAAATGTGGCTGATTTTCGACAAAAGGTGGAAAGACCCTCTATAAGTTATAAAACCTTAATGAAAATCACACCGTCATATTCGACGTATCATAGAACCCTACTGTAGAGGTTTCAAGATCCTATCTACAAAAATGTGGATTTTTGCATTTTTTGCCAGAAGAAAGATCACGGATGCGTGTGTATTTGTTTTTTTTTTTCCCAGGGGTAATCTTATCGACCCAGTGGTCCTAGAATATCGTAAGAGGGCTCATTGGAACGGAAATTAAAAGTTCTAGTGCCCTTTTTAAGTGACCAAAAAAAATGGAGGGCAACTAGGCCCCCTCCCATGTTCATTTTTTTCTCAAAGTCACCCAATTAAAATTTTGAGATAGCCATTTTGTTTAGCATAGTCGAAAATCTAATAAGTATGTCTTTTACGATGACTTAATCCCCCACAGTTCCCAGGGGAAGGGCTGCAAGTTATGAACTTTGCCCATTGCTTACATATTGTATTGGTTATTGGGAAGTATACAGACATTTTCAGGAAGGATTTTTTTCTGGTGGGGGGAGGGGGCTGGGTGAGGGGGTTACTCGGAAGAATCTTTCCGTGGAGGATGTTTCTTTGGGGTAAGGGACATTTGTATGAAGGGGGCGCCAGATTTCCAAGCATTATTTAAAAAACGATCAGAAATTAAATTAAAAAAACAAGTTTTTTCAACTGAAAGTAAGAAGCATCATTAGAACTTAAAATGAACAGAAATTATTATGTATATGAGGGGGTTCTCCCTCAAGTCAATACCTCACTCTTTACGCTACAGTTTTTTTTAGTGCTTTCAAAAGAGCTATCTATTCTAATTAAACGGCCTTTGTGATTCAGGGGTGTGTGAATTAAATTTTTCTTTTACTTTTAACGTAAAGAGCGTGGTATTGACTAAGGGGAGAACCCCACAATATACGTAATAATATATACGTAATAAAAAAAAAAACAAAAAAAAACAAGTAATACGGCTCAATAGTAAGGCAAACTTTTAAAAACGGAACTTTGATGTCAATAAATGTATCAAAAGAATGGGCTTATAATGCTGATTCTAAATGTATGAATTTTATTAAGTTTAGTATTACTCATCAAAGGCTACGAGCCTGAGAAAACTTACCTGATTTTTTAAAGAGGGGGGAAACATCCCCTAAAAGTGGACAAATTTTAATGAAAATCACACCGTCAGATTCAGCGTATCAGAAAACCCTATAACATAGGTTTCAACCTCATATCTGCAAAAATCTGCAACTTTGTATTTTTTGCCAGAAGAAAAATATACGAATATAGAAGTTCGTTACGTAAGTTAATTTGTAAATTACGTCAGAACCAAATTTAGAGACAGCCATTTAGCAAAAGAAAAAGAAAATTTTTATGCAAATTTTGTTTACTTATTCAATGATGGCGAGCCAAAATAAAAGCTACATTAACTAAAAAACGATCAGAAATTAAATTAAAAAAAACGATTTTTTTAAACTGAAAGTAAGGAGCAACATTAAAACTTAAAACGAACAGAAATTATTCCGTATATGAAAGGGGCTGTCCCCTCCTAAACGCCTCGCTCTTTACACTAAAGTTTGACTCTGTCACACAATTTTATTTTTTAAAACAATAAAAAACTTTAGGGTAAAGAGCGAGGCGTTGAGGAGGGGACAGCCCCTTTCATATACGGAATAGTTTCTGTTCGTTTTAAGTTTTAATGTCGCTCACTACTTTCAGTTTAAAAAACTTGTTTTTTTATTTAATTACAATATATAACCGAGTCAAACTCAAAACGAGCAGAAATTAACATAGCATGGGCGCAAAACCCCTATGCCTTCCCAAGGCTAGAACAAAATTTACACTTTACTGAAAAAATACAAATGAATGTGCATTGTCAGTTTAACATACTTATACTGATATTTGTTAATCAAAATGTTAATATTATTTGATTTATTAAAGTTATAAAAGTAGATGTTTATTAAAGTTTTCTGAGCAGGGGGTGGAATCCAGATAGGAAATTTACTCCTGAAGAGCAAAAACTATTATGAAGCCGAGATGGACCCTTACGGATGCCAAGGACTTGTTTTACTGTTTTTTTTTTAACAATTGATTTATTCCTGATAAATTTCAATTCATGCACACATCCCTTTTCCACTTCAAGGAAGTCATACAAGATTAAGCTATTTCAAGCAAATAATTGAGTCCTATTTTAACTATATAGTCTATTCTTTTAGCAAGCTTCTATGCATTCATGGCATGATATTGAAATTAGGGTCGTATTGTGTCCATGATAATAAACTTAATTCAAACCTAGAATTCTTTGAGAAAACACAAAACAACGTGCTTTTTTGTCCATCATTGGATTTTACTTATTTGTTGTTCACACTTATTTAATAAGACAAGTAATACAAAGGGCAAGCAGTAAATACCAGCTCCATTTTCTCTTGTGCATGACCGATTGCTCATTTGGCAGTGAACTTCTATCCTAAAACTAGAAATATTGTATTACGCACAAGCCAAAATCTTGGAAATCTAGAAGCATTTGGCATTATCATTTTGTTCTATTGTCTATCTGAGGCGTCGATGAGGAAAACGATCCTCCTGTGTTTAAAAATTTACTTAAAAAAACAGGCTAGGGAAAAAAATTGTCATTTGTAACGGGTTCAGGAAGGATATTTCTTATTTTCATTAGTCTTTATAGTAAAATCTTAGTATGAAAAAAAAATGCAAAATTTTCACAAAAAGACCCTGAAACCCCTCAAAAATGATATTAGTTTTGCTGCGATGTATTTCTTTTTAGGGGTTTTAGACTCCTTTTTAAATAATCCTGCAAATTTGTTTTCAAAATAAGTTTTTTACAATCAAGACCAAGGAAAATAATAATCACAATTCCTGTACTAACTACAAATGTTCATTTTTTTTATTAGACAATTTTTCTTAGAGACATGTTTTTAAACTTTTGGTTAGTATGGAATTATGCAAGAAATAGCGAAAATTAGAATCTTAAAAAAAATTAGAGGTTGTTGGTTTATTTAATTTTTTCGAAAATGAAGCATTTTTCAAAACTTCAAAAATGAAGTTAAAACTTGATTTTAGGTGGTAAGTGCCTCATCTTACCTATAACGGATGTGAAAATTGACCTAGATGAGCTAGTTATATTTTAAGCATTTGTCGGGTGATTCACACATTTCCTATTAAGCTAGGAATAGTGCCTTAGAATATAAAGTCTTGAACAGTTTAATTTCAAACTGGTATTCTAGTCTTACCCTCCTCCTCCAATTTGCAGTTTCATTCCTTATTGTCATTCGTTGTAGTGGTAATGATGGGTCAAAAGAGAAAAGAAAAAGGTCATAATTCGTGCTGAAGAACCAAAGAAGCTATTGGATTCTGCCATTCGTAGTAGCAAGGCCGTACCCAGGTTTTTTTTTGGTGGGGGTTTTACTTAAAGATTTTTTTTCGGGGGGGGGGGGGGGTTATACAAAAAAAACAAAAAACGGATATAAAATTTGTTTATATCGATCATTCTTACGCTTTTACGAGTAAAAAAAACACTTTAGGAGGGGTTCAAATCCCCCTAACCCCCCTCTGGATACGGCTTTACGGCGTAGTATTAATGATGGGGCAAAAGAGAAAAGAAAAAGGGCCTTAATTCGTACTGGAGAACCAAAGAAGCTATTGGATGCTGCCATTCGTAGTAGCAAGGCTGTACCCAGAATTTTTTTCGGAGGGGGTTTTACTCAAAGATTTTTTTCGGGGGAGGGGGGAGGGTTTACACAAAAAAACTAAAAAAACACATACAAAATTTGTTTATATATATAGTTTTGTTACGTTTTTACGAGTCAAAAAACACTTTAGGATGCAGCCGTCTAGCTGCATCCTCGAATCGGATCGTGCTGAAGAACCAAAGAAGCTATTGGATTCTAGGATTGCAAAAATTAAATTATTGGAAAATGATCACCGTATTAAGTATCTGAACGCAATCTATAAGTATCTGAATGATTTCATTCACCTTTACACACATGATTCCTGGAAGCGTGGAGGTAGTTCATGTGTGACAGAACTCCCTTGATATTTTGTTACCACAGAATGTATTGAAATCAAGTCCTTCAAAGTCAAAGGAGAGTCTATTTCCCACTGTAAAAAAAAAGACCAAGACATCGGAAGGCGTGGGGGTGGGGTTCCAAGATCAATCTAATGAATGTGCTCATAAAATTTGACAAATATGGGGCCACAGACATTCTTTTATGAGGTCCAGACCTCCCTAAAAAGCGCCCCCCTTATAAATGTTGCATAGACGTAGCTTACTCCTATGGTGTTCCCGGGTCAAAGGTATAGTGATGATCTTTAGTTGGACTTCTTACGTTGTTTTTGGTCAATCAACCCTTGGAAGAATAACAAAGATTATCCTTTTTTTGGGCTGACATTGTTAAATGTCTATTCGTGCAATTTCAAAGCTATTGACGAGTCATGGAGTAGTTACTTCAGAGTCATTTACAAATAAATTCACTTTTATTTTGGCAAATATGACTTGCGAGAACTTTAAAAAATCTTTGAGAATTTACGCAGAAGAGACGTGAAGGTTGTTGCTAAAAATGACATAATTTGTCTTATCCAAGTCTCTATGATATCATTGCGTTGATATAATATTTTTAGAGCCCGTTCAGACGCATAGAAAAACCAATGAAAAAATTAATCGGTGCGAAAGGAAAAGTTCAAAGGATCGGTGCAAGATTTCTCCGAAAATCACAGATAACATGTACCTGTGTGCGTTTTCTGTGGCCAAAAGTTAGGCGAAAACTTCAAAAATATGGATCATGGCAATTGACGTGACGGCTATTATATCGACAATACTCAAGAAGTAATGTTAGGTTAATCATAATGAAATACACCATAAAATGATGAGAATATATTACTTTAGCAACAAAATTCTAGAAACTGCAACATGTAATTATGGAAAGCAGGCCGCCCAGAGCGCATTATATTAAATATCGGTAGACCTCATTGAAATCTCAAAGCCTCTATTGATAAACAGGTTTTTGAGGTGTTGCTCATTCCATGACAAAGATTTAAACTTTAGTTTTTGAGGGGTTTAGGGGGACTAAAAGGTAGCTAGCTTTAGTTTTTTGGGGTTTAGGGGGACCTTCCACGCTAATTTTTTTTCTAGATTTTAAGAAAATATTCAGCATATCAGAGCATAACACAGGACAAATGTTTAGAAGAACAGAAACATAACTGGAGGCAAACAATAGATGTGACACATCTGAAAAATAAAAGCACTTTTGGAAAAATAGAAGCTCTGTATTACAAGGAAAAAGATGCCCAACGGCCATAGGTCATTGTCAAGTTTAATGGAAAATTCCACTAAATTATTCATCTAAATTACAAAATTTACGAAAATTCATCTAAATTACAAACAAAAACACTATCTTCAAAACTTATTCTATTCAAAAAATTATAAAGACTTCGTGGTCACATCCATAAGTTAGTTTGCGAGTTCATTTCTCCTTGCCATTATGTCTGCACCCAGGTATATCGCTGTTTGTTATCCAATTAATTCACCAAAGTTCCGAACTTTTCCGAGTCATCCTCATTTTCATCATCACCGGTCGTACTCTTTTCTGTATACTGAGGTAGTAGATGCGCTTAGGGTATCTTTCATGGCTAAATCGAGTATGCTGAGTCTGAAAATTACGAATATGCTGAGTCTGAGCCACAAAGTTAAAATTGAAGAAAAATTTTGCTCCTAATACTCATTAACTGCCCCTGAAAATGACTCTTTTGATTTTGTTTTGATCTTTGTTATGTGTTCATAGTTTGTTCTTTTTCTTTCTTTTATGGCACACTTGTAGGGCTTTTCAGCAATGTGTATTTTCACATGTTGAGAATTATTAGAGCCGTAAGCATATTTTGTCATTTTAAGATACGTAAAAAAAAATGAATAAAGTTGAATAATTTCAAAGTTTTAAAAAAAATAGTTTGTTTTTATGAAAAAAATATTGAATGTGAACCATCAGTCCTCATCATTAGGAGTATCCAAAACTGAACTTAAGTTTCATAATTGAATCGTTGAAATTCATTTTCCACAATTTTCTTACGAAAAGAAAGAGTTTACGGTCAAAAACTCTTATTAGCTAGGATTTTAAGAAAATAGTTTATTTTTTTTATCCAAAACCGGTCTTAAATTTAACATTTTAGCCAGAGAATTGTATTTTCCATATTTTTCTTACAAAAAACTAGAGTTTACGGACAAAAACCTTCTTAGCTCATATTTTAAGGAGACACAAAAACTAGAGTTTACGACCAAAAACCTGTATTAGTTCAGATTCTACGGAAATAGTTTATTTTTCGATCCAAAACTGTACTTGAGTTTCCCCTATGAGTCAACGAAATGTATTTTCCATAATTTTATTACAAAAAACTTTAATTTACGGTAAAAAACCCTTATTAGCTCTGGTTTTACGGAAATAGTTTATTTTTGTGATCCAAAACTGGACTTAAGTTTCACATTTGAAGCAGAGAATTGTATTTTCCATAATTTTCTTACAAAAAACTACATTTTACGGTCAAAAACACTTATTAGCTCAGATTTTCCGGAAATAGTTTATTTTTTGATCCAAAACTGGACTTAAATTTCACATTTGAACCAGCAAATTGTATTTTCCATAATTTTCTTACATAAAACTAGAGTTTACGGATAAAAACCATTATTAGCTCATATTTTAAGGAAACACAAAAACTAGAGTTTACGTTCAAAAACCTTTATTAGTTCATATTCTACGGAAATAGTTTATTTTTCGATCCAAAACTGGATTTAAGTTTCACCTATGAGCCATAGAATTGTATTTGCCATAATTTTCTTACAAAAACTAGAGTTTACAGTCAAAAACCCTTATTAGCTCAGATTTTACGGAAATAGTTTATTTTTTGATCCAAAACTGGACTTAAATTTCACATTTGAATCAGAGAATTGTATTTTTCATAATTTTTTACAAAAAACTAGAGTTTACGGACAAAAAAGTTTATTAGCTCATATTTTAAGGAAACACAAAAACTAGAGTTTACGGCCAAAAACCTTTATTAGTTCAGATTTTACGGAAATTGTTTTTTTTTCGATCCAAAACTGGACTTAAGTTTCACCTGAGAGCCAACGAATTGTATTTTCCATAACTTCCTCACAAAAAATTAGAGTTTACGGTCAAAAACCCTTATTAGCTCAGATTTTACGCAAATAGTTTATTTTTCGATCCAAAACTGGACTTAAGTTTCATATTTGAGCTAGAGAATTGTATTTTTTCATAATTTTCTTTCAAAAAATTAGAGTTTACAGTCAAAAACCCTTATTAGCTCAGATTTTACGGAAACAGTTTATTTTTCGATCCAAAACTGGACTTAAATATCACATTTGAACCAGAGAATTGTATTTTCCATAATTTTCTCACAAAAACTAGAGTTTACGGACAAAAACCATTATTAGCTCATATTTTAAGGAAACACAAAAACTTGAATTTACGGCCAAAAACCTTTATTAGTTCAGATTCTACAGAAATAGTTTATTTTTCGATCCAAAACTGGACTTAAGTTTCACCTATAATAATAATAATAATAATAATAATAATAATAATAATTTATTTTTAACCCACTGTACAATAATGTAAAATAGTGGAGTAATACAAACAACAAAAAAAAAAGAAAAAGAACAACGACAATCTAACCACAAATATAATCACTAATAAAAAAACGGATAAGACTGTGATGTGGGCCCAACCGAAAACTAGCATCCTGACTAATCTTTGCTTGCACCGTTTCAAGCGAGGAAAAAATTGCTGTTGTACCATAACGACCAACAAGGCACCTATTGCGCACAGCAAGCGGCAAATACAATAGGAACTTACAGTATCTAAAATAATTAACCTTCATTTGTTTCAGATCATGCTTAGTAAAAAGCAGATACAGCCCAGAAGCGGATAAAATCGCATGGTCACAGAAACTACAGTAGAGTTTAGCAAGACCATGCCTATTAAAACGTCCACGGTTTGCAACTATCTTCGCATAACCAGCTTTAAGCTTATCCTTCGAATCACAAATAAATATACGCCGGATGCTTCCTACGGATTCACATATGGAAATACCAAGCCATTTGATAACAGGGACACTAGGTACCATAAAGGTGTTGCAAGCAAGGGGAGTAGCAGGGGGACTAACAGCGTTGAAGAGTTGATATTCACATTTTGAAGTATTTAATAATAGGCCTATTTCACTAAGCATAGATCCAACCATGCTAACATTCCGTTCAAGCCTACTTTTGGAACGACTAATCAGGAGGAGGTCATCAGCATATGCTAAATAAGACACTTCCGAAAAACCAAAAAAACAACTGGAGGGAATCTTATTAGTCACACTTGAAATACAAGCATTAAAAATATGAGGCGAAAGAGCTCCTCCTTGCCTAACCCCGCATTTAACAGGAATATTTCCAAAAGCACATCCATTCGATTTCAATCTCACACATGAATTCGAATACCAAAAATGTAGCAGAGAAATAATCGATGGGTTTATACCAAGCTGATGTAAAGAATAAAAGCCTGAGGGTGCACAACAATGTCGAAAGCTTTAGCTATGTCTAAAGCACATATATGTAATGATTGACCTTTCGTTTGTGCATCCTTAAAAAGGAGAGCAAGCACCCGATGTGCATGTTGACAAGAAATCCCCTTTATAAAACCAAACTGATTAGCATCATAATTCACAAAATCAATAATATAAGGAAGAAGCACATATTCAAAAAGTTTGCTAATATTGCAGGCGACAGTAATAGGCCTATAAGAATCACATTTATTTACGTCTTTTCCTCTCTTTACAATTGAGGTAACAGTACCACATAGGAAACTATCAGGCACTAAAGAACAGCAAAGACACATTTGAAAAAGTAGCTGCAAATGTTTTACTAGTTCCCGAGAATTTTTCCGTAAATGAAAAACACTTATACCATCAATATCAATAGACTGAGACTTCAGCCGCCTGATCGAATCAGTAATTATATCAGCTGACACAGGAGGGACGTGCTTTTGTTGCATTTTTTCGGGAAGGCACTTAGAAAGGATTTGGGAATATCGGCTATGTACAGTGAAATTAACACGAGAAAAAATACTAGAATAATGTTGGATCCAAGCTGATTGCGGAATATTATCACTCTTATAATCAGTAAACTTAGAAGAATTCGTCACAAACTTCCAATCTTTCGAACTGTTTGGAAAATTAACTCCAGCTTCACGGACGGACCGCAGTTGTCTTTTATAAGCCGTTTTCGTTTTACGTTTAATATCAAAAACAGTACCACGAGAGGGACGCCCACAAGCAATCCAAATACGTAACCATAGCTTGGCCTGATTTTTCACTTTTTTCAAAAGAGGGTCATAATTCCAAACAAACTTTTGCGTGTTGGACCGAATACGTTCAATTGGGACAGCTACTTGTTCGGTTTTTTTCAAACATAAAATGATTTGATGATAATACGTATTCAATTGCAAATGAGCACTGGGTGAGGTAACTCCGCAACAGAGAAGGTTATAAGGCACATTAATGGTACTGAGCAGGCTTGCAAGCGTGGCCACATATAGAGGCCAATCACAACGATTCCAATTTCGCTGTTGAAACCCCTTTTTTTCTATGGATTGGGGAGCATTTATTACTAGTTTAGATGTTACTGACACACACAAAGATATGGGTATGTGGTCATAATCTCTTTCATCTTCATCAACGTGGACAGTTGAAGTTGTAACACCAGCAGAGCATACACAGTGGTCAAGGTTAGACCGGGAGCCGCTGGCATGTATGTAAGTAAATGGAAGATCTTTTGTCAGAATCCAGAAACCAAGGGGGAGGCACTCGAGCAGTGAATCGGATCGGGGGGAGGACATTGTCATGTCACAGTTCATGTCACCCATTAGTAGCCAATCATAACCAAGTTTCTCAATACCCGATACCAAATTTTTCAATTTTTTGCACGCTTTAACAAAATGGGTGAATGACGCAAGTTTATTCTTATTATGCGGCAAATAAACATTGACTAGTACAAGATCACCAATCCTGACGTCTAAATAAATATCATCAGATCCGTAACACTGTGGGGAAAGGGAAGAGAGTTTCCGATTCTGCACGCAAGCCAACCCACCGGAGGGACGACCACGAGTTCTTCGGGCATTTGTAGAAAAAACAATGTGGCCGGGGCTACGTAAAAGGAAATTTACGCATACAGCCGGCAATAAATGTTCTTGAAAAAGGACTACATCAAATGTATCCAGAAGATTATCAATACAAATGCCCTTATCTGTGGTCCCATTAATATTAAAAGAACAAATAGAGATAGGCAAAGATATCATTTGGTATTACCTTTGGTGGCAATAGCACGCAACTTGGGACATCGCAAACTATATGACACATGGTCTCCACCACAGTTAGCGCATTTAGGGGACAATTGACAGGGAGAGTCCTTTGATGATTCGTGGGGATCGGAGCATCGGGAGCATTTCACGACTGGGCTTCTGCAATTGGCAACTACGTGGTCAGGAGAACGGCATCTATGGCAACAACGCGGTATCTGAAGATACTCAAAAACACGCAAAAATTCATAATCAACTTTCAATCCAGTTTTAATGGCATTGATCTTAGGTGCAACATCTACAAACGAAATTCTGAGTGCATGGGAAGTTCCAAGCCTTGTTACATCAGAGACTCCAGGGTATTCAGTAAGGCGAGAGATATCGTAATCAGTGCCTATACTCTTTAATAGACCAAAATATTTCTTTTCGATAAGTTTGGCTTTAGAGTTCGCTAAAACTGAGGGCACAGCCTTGCAAAAATCATTCATGGCCACATTATCGATTCTTACAACAAGTTTATCGTTAGACGACCGTATGTTGCTAATTGCCTCATGACCGGAGATCTTGTCAATTACCTCTCTAGGTTTTGCTGGGTTATTCAAAACCTTAGGCACATTCGAGATAACAACTCTGGCTAGATTATCATTCGCGGGGACAGTAGGTAATGCCGGGAAATTCATATCATAATTTGTGAGCTTAGAATCAACAACTTCTATAGTTCGGCTAATTTTATTAATCCTGGTAGCTAAGCGAGAATATGCTACAGCCGGTATGGTAGGAACTTCGGTTGGAAGTCGGATCACATAAATAGGAATAGTTATGTTCTCAGAATCACATTTCCAGATTAAATCAATCATATCTCTGATATTGTTTGTAATTGCTTTATTGCCAACGCGCTTAGGACAACAGTCATATGGAACTGTAGCTGAATAAAGTTCAATCTTTGCAGTTGAAACAGCCGAATTCTCGAAAAAATCAACCGCATGACTCACGATGATATCGTCGTCAATTCCCGCTTCAAAATTTACTTGGATAAAGTTCTAAACAGGCGAATAAACATACCTGTCATTATCGCTTGCAGCACTCATAGTCTGCTTTAAACCGGTTTATCTAGGCAGGCAATTCACATCACGTCTTGTCTTGGCAAGAGCTAAATGAATACTGAGTCAACGAAATGTATTTTCCATAATTTTCTTACAAAAAACTAGAGTTTATGGTCAAAAACCCTTATTAGCTCAGATTTTATGGAAATAGTTTATTTTTTGATCCATAAATAGACTTAAGTTTCATATTTGAACCAGACAATTGTATTTTACATAATTTTCTTACAAAAAACTAGAGTTCACGGTCAAAAACCCTTATTAGCTCAGATTTTACAGAAATAGTTTATTTTTTTTTTATCCAAAACTGGACTTAATTTTTACATTTGAACCAGAGAATTCTATTTTCCATAATTTTCTAACAGAAAACTAGAGTTTTCGGACAAACACCTTTATTAGCTCATATTTTAAGGAAAAACAAAAACTAGTGGTTACGGCCAAAAACCTTTATTAGTTCAGATTCTACGGAAATAGTTTATTTTTCCATCCAAAACTGGACTTAAGTTACACCTATGAGTTCACAAAGGGTAGTTTCAATTATTTACATACAAAAAACTAGAGTTTACGGTCAAAAAGCCTTAATGGCTCAGATTTTACGGAAATAGTTTATTTTTCGATCCAAAACTGGAGCTAAGTTTAACATTTGAACCAGAGAATTGTATTTTCCGTATTTTTTTACAAAAATTTAGAGTTTCACTTTATAGGTCTATAATATAAAAGGATTGGTCGCTTTTTGCAATGTGCACGTCAAACTACACTGCCTCAGGCGTAGGTTTTCTTGTAGGTTTTCAATCTTATGCACTATCATGATGAACGAAGTTGCTAAAGAAGTGTTTTTTTTTTCAATGTTTGAAATGGTACCAAGGAAGTATAGGTGTGAGAGGATACTCACTCTCTTTGAAAAGGTGTAGAGCATTAAGCAAATAGCATGGGAATTCCTATACGTCTTGTAGAAATGGAAGGCCATGTGAGAGGATACTCACTCTCTTTGAAAAGGTGTAGAGCATTACGCAAATAGCATTGGGATTCTTATACGTCTTGTAGAAATGGAACATAGTACTCTAATTTCAGAGGTTTGTGAATTAATTTTTTTTAACTTTTAACGTAAGGAGCGTGGTATTGACTAAGGAGAAAACCCACTCATATACGTAATAACATATACGTAATAAAAAAAAGAAAAAAAAACAAGCGATAAAGCTCAATAGTAATCGAAACTTTTAAAAACGGAATTTTGATGTCCATAAATGTATCAAAAGAATGGGCTCATAATGCTGATTCTAAATATATAAATTTTATTAAGTT
Source organism: Artemia sp. Qi Xiang Cuo (assembly GCF_049724085.1). NCBI lineage: Eukaryota > Metazoa > Arthropoda > Branchiopoda > Anostraca > Artemiidae > Artemia > Artemia sp. Qi Xiang Cuo. Next base: position 49,666,560 of record NC_142813.1, on the reverse strand, counting down.
TAGTATTACTCATCAAAGGCTACGAGCCTGAGAAAATTTACCTGATTTTTTAAAGAGGGAGGAAACATCCCCTACAAGTAAAAGAATTTTAATGAGAATCCCACCATCAGATTCAGCGTATCAAAAAACCCTATTACATAAGTTTCAAGCTCATATCAGTAGTAATGTATCTATATATTGAAAATACACATGTACTTACACAAGCCTGAGGCATTGATATGCGTGTAGTTTAACCGGTACATTGGGTTACCAGGGCCAGTCACCTATTACTACGAACGGTACTTACCTTACCAGACGGGTTTTCTAATGTGACACACATTTTTTTGTGTGTCAGTCGGTTAGAGAGAGCTGGCGGTTAGTCCATATGATGACTTGATTAGTCGGTTTTTTAAAAAACTTGGCAAGCTATAATGTGCTCAAGCAAAAAACCCTATAAAATGTTCATGCACTGCATTCCAATTTTCATTATGTTTTAACACATTGGTTATAGTACACTACATATTATTAACTTTGAAAACAATGGATTCGTCAATTTTCAATGTGAGTAAACTTTTCATTCTTTATTTCCAAAAACAAAAAATAAAAAAAACGTTTTACTAAAAAATTCACATTTCAGGGGGACTTAGCCCCCCCCCCCTCCAACAATACAAAATCTTAAGAATATGATGAGTATATTCGATAGAAACGGCAAAGCACGCTTTTTTCTATTATGTAAATAAAATCTCTCCTCCACAGCTATGTTTGCAAGTTTTAATTGTTTTGAAAAACAGTTACTTATCATTCAGAAACAAGCTTTTTCCAAACATGTTGTATTTTTCCGATTTGAATGAAAAGCTTGCGTGTTACAAAGAAATTGAAAGTTTTGGGGGTCAAATTTCACAGGCTCTTGCTATAAACGGGCTTTGTCTAATTCCGATGTCGCGGCTATACTTACAAGCAGTTTCTCAACATTTATGGTGACAATCCGCGTCTGAACGACTTTCTAGTGCTAAATGATGAATGAGGCGCTGATTCCCCTATCCCTCCCCCTAATGATTTCAATAATAATTCTTTTGGGATTTCCTTGAAAAATATCATTTTTTT
>NC_142813.1:49633340-49664977 GCF_049724085.1 Artemia sp. Qi Xiang Cuo | reverse complement strand
CATTTGCCTTCACAAAGGGCGCATTTTGCCTGGACTGCCGAAGCATTAAAATCTTATCTCACTATCGTTCCTAACGTTCCTAACACAGAAGGAGGGGAATGGGGTAATGGGAGATTCTCCTCCCCAGATTACTGGTCTACTTGGGGTGTAACCTGGTTTAAGCTTATGCCCGAATTTATTTTTTATCTATACGTGGCCGTATTTTTACTTCTTTCGTTACTGACACTTGCCTATAAAAATGATTTTAGTTCGGTGTTCTTTTTTTTTTTTTTTTTTTTTTTTTTTTTCACACAAAAACAATGTGTTTTTTCACAAAAAACAATGACGAAACTCAAAATTTAAAGTCTAGCATTTACTGACAACTTCTACTGACAGAATCAGGAATCTGTCTATAAATACAATTGAAATTTTCAGAACCATGTAGGTATTTTCATTTCGCATTCTAGACTCCATGACAACCTAAACTTCAAATTATCAAAGCGTGCATTATCCTTAACAAGAAAAACCAAATGGGAAATTGGTGGAATTTCGAAAAAAAATAGAGGAAAGAGTGGGAAAAGCTGACCTTTGTTCGACATAGCTCAAGCTGCTCTTTCTGCCTTAAGCTTACCCATCAGTAATCCTTTTGTCGAGAGCGTGTTTTCTATTATGAATCTTGTGAGAAAGTTCGAGATAACAAACTGTAAGTAAGGAGCAACCAGGATCAATAGTAGCCGAAACTTTGAAAAAAGAATTTTTATACACATAGATACATGAACTGAATAAGGTTTTTAGGTTGATTTCAGATATACGAGGTTCACTAAAAAGTAGAAACTACCTCTAAAAGCCATAGAACTTTAATGAAAATCCCACCATCTGATTCAACATATCAGAGAACCTGTTATAAAAGTTTCAAGCTCCTATGTGCAAAAATGAAATGTGGAATTTTGTAGTTTTTGCCAGAAGAAAGATCACGGAAGCGTGTCTATTTTTTTTCCTAGGGGTGGTGCTATCGAACCGGTGAATAACGCCGGAGGACTCATTCGAACGGAAATTAAAAGTTTTAGCACCCGTTTTAAGTGACCAAGAAAATGGAGGGCAACTAGACTCCCTTCCATGCTCATTTTTCCCAAAGTCATCCGATCAAAATTTTGAGATAGACATTTTGTTCAGCATGGTCGAAAAATTCAGTGAATATACCTTTGAGGATGAATTAATCCCCCCCCCCCTCCATATTTACTAGGGGAAGGTCTGCATCTTACGAGCATCGTTAAATGTTTACATATGGTAGGCCTATTGGTTATTGAGAAGTATATTAAAGTTTGTAAGGAGGATTTTGTAGGTAGTTGGGGTTGGGGTGGGGTGGGGGGGGGGGGTTAAAAGTAGTATGCGTCGTCTGGATTTGCGTAGACATATAGCAATCTCCATGTTATTTGCGTAGACATATAGGAATTTCTACGTTATTCTATAGAAGCTCTACACCTTTTCAAAGAGATTCAGAGCTCCCTCACATGGCATTATACTATGTTCCATCTTGTGCTACTTGGGATTTGCATAATATGTTATGAAGGACAAGTTTTTCTGACATAATTTACGCAGACTAGATTTCTACTTCATCATATACATGTCTTTTAGGGTAAATCCGTGTCAGAAAACCGGTGCGTCTTGTTTAGCTGCCAATATATTCTATTATTTTTTTTCGTATACATTCAAGTTTCAGATTAGGATTTTCTACAGTTTGAATAGTTCTTTCAATCTACCAGCAGCAATATTTTTACAATTATTTACATAGATATCGAATATTCTAAACGACTTCTGGCGAGTAAAAGTGTTTAATTATTATAATAAAAAGAAATCTTTTTTTTTGTCTCGTAATTAAGTTAAGGAAGAATTTCCTTACTTATGCTTTTTTTTTCACTGTGTTGTTAGCTCTTTTAAAAAGATTCATTCTTTTAAATATTAAACAGTCCATGTATTTAAATTTTAGTAAATATTCAAAAAAGAGGGGTAGAATAGATATCACTTTTGACAATGCTAAAAAAAAAAACTTAAGCGTATAGGGTGATATAGGCTAGAGGACGAACCCTTTATATACTCAATAATTTTTAGTTTGGGCTATGTCCAAGAGTCTTTTTCTTCCTTTTTCTGTGATTTTAAGTATTTCGTAATTTAGGTATATAAGTTTTAAAAGCTTTGCATATAAAAAAAATATATATAATTGTCAACTTTTTGTGTTTGATACTATGGAATTGAGGGTCCAATGCCCTCCGTTAATATTTTGAATAAGTAAGAATTGAGCTAGCTAATTAAATTTTGTCATTTTTTTTATTTCAAATTTTGGGGGTTTAGTACCGTGATATTCGTAATTTAGGTATATAAGTTTTAAAAACTTTGCATATATAAAAACTATATAATTGTCAACCTTTCGTGTTTGATACTATGGAATCGAAGGCCTAATGCCCTCCGTTAATATTCTGTCTCTTTTGAAAATGTTAAAAAAAAACTTAAGCGTATAGGGTGAGACATAGGCTAGAGAACGAACCCTTTATATACTCAATAATTTTTAGTTTAGGCTATGTCCAGGAGTCTTTTTCTTCTTTTTTCTGTGATTTTAAGTATTTCGTAATTTAGGTATATAAGTTTTAAAAGTTTTGCATAAAAAAAAATCTATAATTGTCAACTTTTTGTGTTTGATACTATGGAATTGAAGGTCCAATGCCCTCCATTAATATTGTGTGTCATTTTTTTTCAAATTTTGGAGGTTTAGTACCGTGATATTCGCAATTTTAGTATATAAGTTTTAAAAACTTTACACATAAAAAAAATCGTTTTACTAGTAAATTCAAGTTTCAGGGGGACTTAGCCTCCCCTTCCCTCCAAACTAAAAATTTTACAAAATTTTACTTTAAAAGCTTTTCTTTTTAAATATTTCTAAAGTGCTAAGAGATATAGAGTGCTACAAACACCGAAATAAACTTTAGAGGGCAATTTATCTGTAAAAGAGGGCATATTATTTCATTACTAAATTTTTTCTTCTTTTTTAAGAATGTTGAGGTGGATTCATGCAATTACCCTCCCTCCGAAAAGAGACCAAGATGGGATGATATCACATCAATGCAAGCTGCAAGATCATCAGTCATCAGATATGCTAGTTCCAATACAAGTTCGATGGACCAGCCAGGAGCCTCTCAAGCCAGTGTCAGCTCTGCGCAAATCTTTATGCAACCTGGCAAAAAATTCAAGAGAGAATGGATAGATTCTCATAATTCATCAATCTCATCAAATCAAGATCGGGAGGACAATCTTCTTCATGCTTTGCCAGGGACTTCAGATGTACAAGCGCAGTCAGAATTTGTAAATGTATATAATTTTTTTCTTTTCCGTATTTTTCAAAAATAAGGCAAATTTTCTCAAGCAAGTAACTTTTGATGAGTAAAACTTAAATTTGTTTCTAAACTATTCTATAATAATCCTATTTCATTTTTCTTTCATTAGCATTAACCAAATTAGCACTATATAAAAGAGTGGTTATAACACTGAAGTAGCAAATAGCTTATCATACTTTTCTATAGATTTTATAAAAAAGCTTACCTGTAATTTCTCTTTTAAGCAAGATGTTTTTCTAATGCAAAAATTCAATTATTTCATTAAACAAACTCTATATATAAACAAATCACTATTTCACAGTTGACGATTGAACAAACGTTCTTAAACTGGGATGTGTTTTGCATTTAGCTTTTGTGCGTATTTTAATCCTTTTATCAAAATAACCCATCAGGAAGGCTGAATGTTAATCCGACAGCTATAGTTTGAATTTTAATCGCTCGTTACAAAGTGGGGTTTCAAATAACCGGATGTTTTTTTATCTTAGATGAAGAGATATTCACGCGAGAAAAAAGGATTCTTAATAATTTAAAATGTGACAACACAGTGTTATCAAAAAACATTATTTGGGTGAAACTGTTTTGGACATTTCAGCGAAACAGTTAGAGACATTTTAAAAGATGATTATAGAATATGTTTTCGAAAGGGATTTGAAGCTGAATCTCTAGGGTCGTTATAATAAACAATTTCTATTTTAAAAGTATTGTGAAGTCCTCTACCCCAACTCAAAAGGGCTCCGATCCCTCTATTCCAAAGGAAGCTCCCGGTCCCCAAAGACCCTCCCCGGGGCTCTAAAAAGGACCATCCAGCCCTCATTCAGGTAAACATACAACTAAAATGATCATGATTTTTTCAAGTTTATGAAATAATGCTTATTTCACATAGAAAATAAAATCTTTTTTTCTGCAGATTAATGAAATAGCACTGCCATTGGATAATGAAACATCAGAATTTACTGGACAAATTCTATCACCGCCAATGGAGTTCAGAGACGAACCTATATTAGTTGTAGATAATATGGAATGACAAAGGGGTTTTCTTAACGATGTTTTTGGGGACATAGCTAGCCTAGACGATTTAACTTGTGATACTGATCAAACAGTTCGTGGTAACGAACTGTAAGTAAGGAGCGACCCGGCTCAATGGTAACCGAAACTCTAGAAAACGGGTTTTTGATACCAATAGATATATCAAAAGAATCAGATTTCAATGCTGATTTCAAATATATAACTTTCATCAAGTTTATTGCTACCCATCAAAAGTTACGCGCCTGAGAAAATTTGGCTGATTTTCGAAAAAAGGAGGAAAGCCCCCTAAAAGCTATAGAACCTTAATGAAAATCACACCATCATATTCAGCGTATCAGAGAACCCTACTATAGAGGTTTCAAGCTCCTAACTAAAAAAATGTGGAATTTTCCATTTTTTGCCAGAAGAAAGATCACGGATGCGTGTCTATTTGTTTATTTGTTGTTTTTTTTCCCCAGGGGTGATCGTATTGACCCAGTGGTCCTAGAATATTATGGGAGGGCTCAATGGAACGGAAATTAAAAGTTCTATTGCCCTTTTTAAGTGACAAAAAAAAATGGAGGGCAACAAGTCCCCCTCCCACGCTCATTTTTTCCCCAAAGTCACCCGATCAAAATTTTGAGATAGCCATTTTGTTCAACATGGTCGGAAATATGATAAATATGTCTTTTAGGATGACTTAATCCCCCAAAATCCCCTGGGTTTGTGATTAAATTTATTAAATTTAATAAATTTTAACTTATTTTTTTTGTTTTTGTGAATTATACAGAGTTTTTCAGTTGTTTTTTTTTCTGGGTGGGGGGGGCCGGAGCGGGGCGGGGGCTATATGGAAGGATCTTTCCATGAAGGAAGTTTTCATGGAGGAAGGGAAATTGCCATGAAGGGGGCGCCAGACTTGCCAGCATTATTTATTGGTTATTGGGAAGTATACAACCATTTTCAGGAAGGATTTTTTCTGGAGGGGGGGGCTAGAGGAGGGGATTACTCTGGAGAATATTTCCGGGGAGGATGTTTCTTTGGGGTAAGGGACATTTCTATGAAGGGGGCGCCGGATTTCCAAGCATTATTTAAGAAACGATCAGAAATTAAATAAAAAAAACAAGTTTTTTCAACTGAAATGTAAGAAGGAATATTAGAACTTAAAACGAACAGAAATTATAACGTATGTGAGGGGGTTCTCCCCAAGTCAATACCTCGCTCTTTACGCTACAGTTTTTTTTAGTGCTTTCAAAAGAGCTATCTATTATAATTAAACGGCCTTTGTGATTCAAGGTTTTTTTAATAAAAATTTTTTTTAACTTTTAACTTAAATAGCGTGGTATTTAATAAGGGGAGAACCCCTTCATATAAGTAATAAAATATACGTAATAAAAAAAAAACAATAAAAAAACAAGCGATACGGCTCAATAGTAATCGAAACTTTTAAAAACGAAATTTTGACGTCAATAAATGTATCAAAAGAATGTGTTTATAATGCTGATCCTAAATATATAAATTTTATTAAGTTTAGTATTACTCATCAAAGGCTACGAGCCTCAGAAAACTCACCTGATTTTTTAAAGAGGGGGGAAACATCCCCTACAAGTGAAAGAATTTTAATGAAAATCACACCGTCAGATTCAGCGTATCAGAAAACCCTATTACGTAGGTTTCAAGCTCATATCTGCAAAAATCTGCAACTTTGTATTTTTTGCCAGAAGAAAAATATACGAATATAGAAGTTAGTTACGTAAGTTAATTTGTAAAGACATCCATTTAGCAAAAGAAAAGTAAAATTTTTATGCAAATAAAAGCTGCATTAACTAAAAAACGATCAGAAATTAAATAAAAAAAACAAGTTTTTTAAACTGAAAGTAAGGAACGACGTTAAAACTTAAAACGAACAGAAATTATTCCGTATATGAAAGGGCTATCACCTCCTCAACGCCTCACTTTTTACGCTAAAGTTTTTTATTGTTTTAAAAAATAGAGTTGTGAGAAAGTCAAACTTTTTATTGTTTTAAAAAATAGAGTTTGTGAGAAAGAGTCAAACTTTAGCGTAAAGAGTGAGGCGTTGAGGAGGGGCCAGCCCCTTTCATATTCGGAATAATTTCTGTTCGTTTTAAGTTTTAATGTCGCTCCTTACTTTCAGTTTAAAAAACTTGTTTTATTATTTAATATGATAGAGGATCCGGACTGGGTAGATAGATTTATGCATGAACATTTAGGCGATGTTACTAGTGCAACTGAACTGGGTCCTCGTAAAGAAATTACGTCACAGGACAATACAGGCTGGCTTGATCAATTGTCCCCAAACACCTTGGAATATGTACTAGTCTAATGGGGGGGGGGGTTCGATAAAAGAAAGGGTTTATAATGGGGGTGTTTTCAATAAAAGGAAAGGTTTAATAATGGGTGTTTTCAATGAAACATTTTAATGGGGGAAATACAGTTAAACTCTTAGCTGACGGTTCGCGTGTGGTTTACCTGAGTGGAGGCGGAACTTCTTGTGCGGGGAGCTTAAATCAACGGTTCAATTGGGGAGGTTATATTAACGGCCATACTGGGTCAAAATCAGGTTGAAAGGTTTCAATTTCCCCTGGGAGCGAGTGGAGCCACAAGGACTAGCTATTCTGAGAAATATTAACATAGAGAGAATAAAGTAAAAAAGTAATGTGTTTATTTTTACTCACATAATCGTCGCAGAATTCGGTGGTAATATCAGAGACACATTGCAGTACAAGACACTAATAAAATTGTCATCTGGGGCGATACAACGCAAAAGTTAATGCACTGATAAAAAGTTTTCTCAAAAGCTTATTTTGAATAGACTGCAAATAATCTCACATAACACAAATCATAAGAAATTCATAGTAGTTTCTCCTAGATTGGACTAGACTGCAACAAGACTGCCCGAAGACTGAAAAAAGACTGCCGCAAAATTGTTAAGTCTCAACTATCTACCCTCTGCAATTTCACCGGAGGTTACGTTTAGGCGTTACTAAAAATATATTACTCGTATTCCTATTGGACCGGGAGTTGCTGAGTGCATGTTATTTGTATCACTATTGGACTCAGAGAACACAAATACCAGTTGTGTATAATACAATTTGATTACATTGTACAACATAAATTCTACTCTGAACAATGCGACTTAATTTCGCGGTCTGCTAAACTATAACTTGAAAAATACTTTGAACAATGCAACTTAATTTCGCTAGAATACATTGTATATTTCGTGATCTTTTGTCTACAATGTAACTTAATTTCGCTGGAATGTATTGTATCTTTTGTGATCTTTTGTCTACAAAGTTCTATCTTTGAATTTTTTACCACCTGTGCCGCGATATTTTAATTAATATTGACCAATGCGACTACTTTGAACAATGCGACTTAATTTCGCGGTCTGCTAAACTATAACTTCGAAATACTTTGAACAATGCAACTTAATTTCTTTAGAATACATTGTATCTTTCGTGATCTCTTGCCTACAATGTAACTTAACTTCGCTGGAATGTATTGTATCTTTTGTGGTCTTTTGTCTACAAAGTTCTATCTTTGAATTTTCTACCACCTGTGCCGCAATATTTTAATTAATATTGACGGTTCAGTGATTATGATTTTAATTAAGTGTTTATGGGAAATATTATATTCAAGGTTTTTTATACTAAATACTTTTTAAGCTTAATGGCTCAGTGATTATGATTTTAATTAAATATTGCGTTTATTTTGAAATAATTTTGAATTTGGACGATTAAGCTTTACTCGATCTGTAGGTTACTTGAATTTTAAGGTTCGTATTACTTGGGTAATTTTATTTGGAAAATTTTGAGTTTTTTGAAAATTGATCCCATTACACTGGGAGACCTCACCCCATCTCCAACCACTGCAGTTGAATAGACTGGGGGTATTGGCAATTCTATGTCACCCCCCACCATTTCGCTTAATGATACAACAATGCAAATTGTTGGGCCTAATTCTTCGGGGGACATTTTTGATGACAACTTTACTATTAGTGAATTGAATCCTGTACAAATAGGTGCAGGACATGAAAATAGTGCTATGTCCTCGGAATTACGTGAATTTTATTTGTTAGATTCTGCTCTAAGTCACATACAAACATATAGGGTAGATTTTAACCCTCCCGAGGAAACCGTGGTTGACGGGAGCATGATTTTAACTGACCCTGTGAATGTTCTCCATAGCTAGATCGACAGAATTCGAGCGCAAATGGAGAGTCAGAATCATAATTGGGGAGGTCAAGGGGGATTTAAAGCATCAGTGAATCAAAAAGTTTATTTACAATAGGGGACATCCGGGGATATTTTTTATTTTCATTTTTCAACTGGCAACCAGACATTTTAACCAGGTCTAAATGAATTTGAAGACAACTTTTTAACTGGGTAAATAAATTGATATCAACTTTGGACACGTTTAATGAGAGGGGAACTTGCTTCACCATTTTATACATTAAAAATATTGATCTAAATCTCAATAGATTTAAAAAAAACTTTATTTTAACAAAAAGGTGAGGTAAAAAAATGAATTGCCTCCCGGATTTTCTGGCTACGGGGGGGCCCAGGGTTTTGGTTTTGACACAGGGCTGTAATGCTTTTAATATGCGTTTTTAACAGGAGCCCATAAAACATTAAACAAAGATTCAACAATGAAAAGTCTCGATGGACTTGCACGTAACGGTGGAAAAAATTTCCCTAAAGGAAATTTTGACTGTTTAGAAGGGAATTATCCGGTGTCCTTGAAAGAAATAAGCATATTCGAGAAAGCAAATGAAAATCTTGGGGTGGGGGTGGTTGTTCTCCAGTATGTGACTGAATTTGTAGATGGGGGAAAAAACCAAATAAAAAGTGGTTTTGTATTCAGTGAGGACACCGTCAGTAGATAATTTTAAAAATTGGGTATGGGTTATTTACGAGCCTCCCAAAGATGTAAATTCCTATGGTAATTTTTTCCCCGTTACGGCAGTAAGTCGAGTCTTATCCCAAGGCCAAAAATATGGGGACCGTTTCTATTGACCCGTGTGCCTTTCCTCATTTAAAATCGAAAGAACAGTCTCAGACCACATGAACCATTGCAAAATTCATGGAAATCAACGAATAGAAATGCCGGCAGAAGGCAAATATATTTTACAATTTAAAAATTTCCAAAATTCCCTGCTACAAGTTGATAAAATATTTTTAGATTGTGAAACAAGACTGGTTGAGGTATCAGACCCATCAAGGCCAAATATAGTCAAGGAACACAAAATAGTTGCGGGTTCCTACGCACACGCCCGTTGCGATTCCAACAATAAAATGCAGTTGGAAGAGTTTTTTTTGCTATGGATGAGGAGGGAAGCATGGAAAAGCTATTGGTATCTTTAATAAAAACAGCAAACGGCGCAATTTCACGATTGCGTCACACCAACTACCCAATGACATTGTCAGATAAAGAGCAACTGGCGTTAAAAAAGGGGACGATTTGCTGGATATGTAGGGGTATTCTTGCCCCAAAAGACGCGGTCCAGGATCCTAACCACCTTATTGACCCCAATTCAACGGGAAAAAGTAACTTTCGGGGGTGGGCTCACAATTCAGGTAATTTAAAAAATTAAACAGCAACTTTTCTTCCGGTTTTTATGCATAACTCTAACTACGATCTGAAGTATGTGCTACAAGCATTGGCGCATCTTCAAAGAAATGGAGCAGTAGATAATGCATGGGTGATAGACAGCTTTACCTACAAAATCATACCTAAATCATCGGAAAAGTTGCTTGTTTTGGAATTTATGTGGAAATTTGTTGAAGCCGACGTTGAGTACACGAATAAAATTCACTTTTTAGATTCATACGGTTTTTTCCCCAAATCATTGAGCGAATTAATTCAAGTGCAGAAAAACGATGATGGTTGCAATGCTTTCCCCCTTCTCAAGCAACAATTTCCAAATGATTTATATGATTTGTTGACGGTCAAGGGCATATATCCTTATGACCATTATTGTTCCATGTCGAGAGATTCACCGAGGAAACTATTCCTTCGATTGAATCGTTTTACGACAGTCTTCACGATCGTAGTTGCACCCCCGATGAATACAGTTTTGCTAAAAAAGTTTTGGCAGAAGGAGGGCGTAAAAATGGCTTTGACTACTGCAAGCTGTATTTGTCGAGTGACGTGTTAACTCTGTTAGACATTATGTGTAAAAATACGGACAAAATCTATAAGGAATTTAATCTTGATTTCAGCTATTATTTTTCATCTCCTCATCTAGTGATGGGCCTTATCCTAAAAATTAGTGGGGAAAAAATTGGGCTAATCACAGACATTGATCAGCATCTGTTCATTGAAAGGTCAATGAGGGGTGGATTTGTTTTTCAAGGGGATCGTATCTTGGAAACTGATCCAACAGGAGAGAAGAAGGAGACAAAATCTGATGCAGTTGTCCTCGATATGAATTCTCACTACCCCTTGGCCTTGTACCATTATATACTACCTTGTGGTGACTATAAATGACTCAATGACCCTCAAGCTCCCCATTTACTCACCATTAAAAGTGGTGAGGAGAATGGACTGGTGGGATGGTTTTTTGAAATTGATGGAGAGATACCAGTCGAGCTTCACGATTCAGTAAAGGATTTTGTTTTCCCATTAATCAATAGACCTGTGACTAAGAACTCTTTGAGTCCCCGCAATAGGCGTTTAGTCAATTTGGACGGATTGCATTGGACTCCTGCAAAACGATCACTCATTGCTGATCTTCTACCGAAAAAAAACATAGTTGTACATAATGTGTAGTTAAATGTATGCGCAACAACGGCTTCTACTCAACAAATGTTAACATATTATTCCAGATTCGTCAAAAATCCTATCTAAAAATGTATGTTGACACTTTTGTCAGCAAACGTTCGACAGTACAAAGCTAAGGCCAAAAAAGAAATGTATAAGCTCATTTTGAATTCTTCTTTCGGCAAAATGTGTGAGAGTGTTCGCAATAGGAATCGTTGTGACGTTGTGACCGATCCCGAAAAATGTGCTCGAAATATTGCTGATCCAAATTACACTTCCTTCACAATCATTGGCCCGGACATGGTACTTTTGAATAGGAAAAAAAGACGCATTGTCCTGAATGAAAATATTGCTGCAGGCAGTGCTATCTTGGAGATCTCAAAAAAGCTCATGTTGGAATTCTACTACAATGTGGCTAGGGTACAGTGGCCGGAAAAGGGGCAAGTAGAGGTCTGCTACGGGGACACGGATTCTCTACTGTTAAAAGTAAAAACCCAAAATCTAATTGATGATTTGGCGCAAGGTGAAATTATCAGCTTACGGATGGACTACACCAATTGGGGTGGCTTTTACCCAGAGCTCGAGAAACATCGGGCACCCAATCAGCTTTTATTTTTTAAATGAGAAACAGGAAGCGACATGATTTCCCGTGGTATGTTTGTAAGTCTGAAGGTGTACTTTATACAGACACACGACGAGGAAATCAAGAAACGTTGCAAAGGCGTACCCACGCGCTATGTGGATAAGAAATTCGACATGGACATTTATAAGAATTATATTGTTCAAAATACAATTCCATGAGCCAAATTGCTGGCAATTCGTTCTCTCAACTACAGGAACTTTACTGTAAATGTAGAAAAAATTGCCATGAGTACCATCTCCGACAAGGTCTATGTTTGTCAAGATGGTGTGACTACCCTCCCCCTTGGACACTATTTAACTTCAGACCGGGTCGAATGTGTTATCCATAGGGAAAGTTTCGGTTTGAATAAAGTCCTGTAAATTATTTCCTAAAACTTTTTTTTTGGGGGGGGGGGCCTCGCGGCCTTTGGGGGGAGGGGCCTCGCGGCCCGGGGGGGGGGGGATGGCCGCCAGCAGGGGGTGTACCGCCACTATCAAAGTTGTCTTTTTTTTACTTAGAGCAGATTTTTGTGCTTTTGTAAATGTTTCATTAAAAAAAAATGATATTATTCCAAGTGCTTTAATCTAATGTTGTATTTTTTTTCTATAAATAAACAAAAAAAAGTGTATTTATTTAAGTGTTTTTTCTCTCTGTGTGCCTATTTAAATGTTGTATTTTTTATTATAAATAAATTTAAAAAGAAGTTTATTTTTTCATGTTTAATGTGCTTTTTTTTAAGTATTGTTACTTTTTTTATGCATATAATAAAAGAAAATATGATTCTTTATTCGTCTTCTTCTTGAACAACAGAGTAGTAGGGAAATTATTTAGTCATTAGACAATTATGGTCTACAGTTAGTTGTCCAGGTGAACTGTTGAAGGGAACATGTATCAATTTAAAACACCATTTAGATCGTTTCAATGTGGGCCCTCTATTCGGGCAAAACAACACTCTTAACTAAAATAATAAAAAATTGCTATAAAATGTTTGTGGAAAAGCCAAAAAAAATCTACTATTGCTACAGTATTTGGCAGGAGTCATACGATAAAATAAAAGAAATTACTATCACCACAGGTTTGGTGCCGATACAGTTCATACAGAGACTTGATGTTTTCAGCTTTATTGAACCAAACACTTGGCTGATCATAGACGATCTGGCTGAATCTATTGAGCAATGGTCCCAGAAAATGCTGCAATTGTTCACTGTTCCCTCTCATCATGAACAGATTTCCGTTACTCTGATTCTACACAATCTCTTTCATCAGAGCAAATGTATGCGAACACTTGCTTTGAACTGCACCTACTATATCATCTACAGAGTTGTTCGTGATTCTAGCTCGCTAATAACCCTCAATAAACAAATATATCCAGGTGCCCCTAAATTTCTGCTCTCAGCATTCAATCAGGCAACTAATAAACCCCACGGTTATATCCTATTGGATCTTAATCAAAATACACCGGAGGATCTGCGTGTAGTCAGAGATATTTTCGACAATGAAATTACAGTATATCTCCCTGTGAACACTAAAAAGACCTATTAGTCGCTATCATGACACTGAATAAACTACATGAAAATAGACATTTTTTTTCAGTTCTAAGCACTTCGAAACCTCCACTTAGGAAAGCAATACTCAAACCCGGTATTGAAAATGATTTCATTAATCTAATATCTGAAATTTGTTTAAATTTGACATAGGGTAATGTTCAACTGCCAGAAGTAGTTAAGCAACAGGCAAAGCAACATCGTTCCATTGTACGTACAGTGGCCTCAAAAAAGAAAGGAAAGAATTTTAAAAGCAAACGACTTCTTCAGGCAGGCGGTAGTTTTTTCACACTTTTACTGTCAATAATTGCCGGACTTGTAAACAGTTTTCTCTAGATGGCAAAACCCTATAAATTGACTCCAATAAAACTCACTCTTTCACCCGTGGAACACTTTGTGAACAATCTGATTAAACTTATTGGCAATGAGAATATTGAGAATGATAAAAACTGATTTTATTTAAAGATTCACTCTGCTAAGTGAACAGACACAGGTCGTATCTGATGAAGCCAACTGCTGCTGGTTTTGATACCAAAAAAGAATCATCTTCTCAGGAGTCTGCTGCTGCTGCTGGCAAACGAGTGAAGAAGGGGGAACCAGTTTAGATAGAAACTAGATTCTGAAATCTAATGCCCCACTCATCGTGTGAACAGATAGAACGGCTCCTTGTCTATATCAAGGAAAATGGTCAAGATCATATTCAAGTTGATAGCAAAGGGAAAGGAATTATAATTCGGCATGAGAGCTATAATCTACTTGATATAATCTATGATATGTTTACAAATCGTAAAGGACTATTATAATTTGACACTCATCTATACAACTTTATAAATACATTAAACTTCTCCAAAATTCTTATTAGCACTAGAGAAATTCTAAAAAAAATTAAATGCACATGCATCATCATCATCACCATTGCCATCAATGAAAAATGAAGTTGAAGTTGAAGGACAAGATTTAAAAACAATTTTGTAACATACTAGCACCCCGATGATATCTAAACAAAAGCGAAGACGTATCAAGTAAACATTACCACCATCAACAGCCAGTATACAAAAGGGTAGCGGACGCTACACAGCGTGTTTACGTTCAAAATGGTTGAAGTTCTGAAAGATGCTTATGAAAATATTGGTCAGGCGGGGAGTTTAGGTTCCCCCACCACTCTTTCCAAAGTCACGGTTGTTCACACTAAAAGTGTACAAGACTATCTACAAAATGAATCAAGTTACACTCTGCATAGAAATCATAGACTTCGTGCCAATAAATATCGAAAAAATAAAGCCTTTTACCCATTGCATATAATGCAAGCAGATCTCCTGACTCTAGATGAGATTCAACGACATCACAATACACTGTATAAGTACATTCTACTTGCAATCAATATTTTTAGTCGCTATGCATATGCAATTCCATTGCGATCAAAGAGAGGTGTTGAAGTTGCCCGGGCCATTGAAAGTATTCTCGAACAGGATTCATATAAAAAAATTCAAACGGATCGCAGTAGTGAATTTGTTAATCCCCATGTTGCAAAAGTACTAGAGAAATATAGTACACTGCTCTATCATAGTCACAGTCCTATAAAGGCCGCATTGGCCGAACGATTGATAAGAACTATTCGACTTTTAATTTCAAGATATTGTACATTGAAAAATACACCGGCTTTTATTCATGATCTTGATAAAATCATGTTGAACTCTACACCAACGGAAGTTCATCATTCTGATCATGATACAATTGACACCTTTCTTAAACAATATTCCAATGAATCGGTTGTCAAGAAGAAAAATAAATTCAATGTTGGTGATACTGTTCGAATTAATAGAACAACTAATGTTTTTGAAAAGGGGAATTACTTGTGGTCCACAGAACTTTTTAAAGTGGCAAAAACCCTAGACACTAAACCCATAACTTATCGTCTGCGTGATACCAAAGATGAAGGGATTCTCGGTGGCTATTATGACTATGAACTACAAAAAGTTAAAAATACAAGTGAAATCTATCAAATTGAAAAGATATTAAAGAGTCGTACTCGCAGGTGTAAGAAACAGTTACTTGTTCGGTGGCTAGGATACAACTCTGATTTTGATTGTTGGATCGGTGTTGAAGATATTGACAATGCCCAATGATTTCGATGTAAAATTCATGTCCAACGTTTCCGATCCTCTCTACAGTGACTTGAATACGACAAGTGATTTTTGGACAAAACTCTCCCCCGCCATAAAATTTAACGTTGCGTAGAAATTGGCTCTTGCCGACTGTTTTCTCAAAAATACCTATGACATCCTGAGAAAGAATCGTGTGTATGATATAAAAGTTATACCATTAGATTGGATTACGTATGGGGTGAACTATGCTAACTCTAAATGGGTGGAAGCATTTAATCCTAGTTACTATCCTCATGTCAGATTGAAGTACATTAAATACTATAATAAGGGGTATTTTTGTCATGAAAGCAATAGAAAAATCTTGTATGGTAGGAATGATACATTCCATTCTAATTATTCATTGGAATATGATAGGATTTACATTAGCTCACCTGTTGACACTGAAACAATTATTCTCAATGATAATCTGAGAGACGTTATTGTCTTTAAACAGAATATGATCAATGGGAAAAATGCTGGCACCGTTTACGGGATGAATCAAGTTATTTTTGCTGATTATCCACCTGTTTTTGCCTCGGACTCTTGCATATTTCTCTATGCATCCTTTGTGGAAACATCGAGAGTCGGTAATTCAAATGTCCCCCTCCTACGTGTTCTTGAACGAAAAACAACTCATGAACTTGTTCATCACTATAATATAAAGCATCTTCAGGATGTTCCTGTAAACACTTCATATTTGGAACTCTGTCAGATAACACTAAGAAGTGAATTGGGTGATCCTCTAGCAATAACAAAAGGCGTATCAGTGATTACATGTCGTTTTCGACCCATTGTCAACGACAGCACAATCACCTAAAATGAACAATAGTAGAATTCCACTTGTCTGTCCCGATATCGATTGCTATGTTGGTGCCTTGAGTCCACGTCAAATAGGCAATGGATTGGACTACTACAAGGGTCATACTACAATGTCTGGTTATGATCTTGGTAGCTGGTTTGCTAGGCTATTTCGTTCTGCACTACCCCTTGCCAGAAAATATCTTGTACCTGCTGCATCAAATTTTGCTTCCTCCACACTACAGGACTGAGGTTCGGGTAAGAATTTCAAGGAGAGTGTTAAGGAAAATATTAGATCTTCAGCAAGAGCCGTTGGTGAGCAACCGAAATCTTGACAAAATGGGGAGGGATTGAAAAGGATGCGTTCGCGTCATTCACTCATCAGTCTCCACCCAGGCAGGAAGAAAAGGACATCAACAAGGACTTTGAGAAATAAAACAACGAAGGCCAATAAGCAGAAGAAGAAAAAGAAATAGATTGTTAGATCTAAGAAGGATTTCTTATCCTAGGATGACTTATCTCACACACAAGGAATAATATCCATCATTTAGTTCATTATTGAATATGTTCAATGCTGGAAATGTTGATGTCAGTGTCAAGTATGGCTACTATGAACAATTTCACCCCCAACAACCCCTCTCGGAGAATATACACTTTCATATATTTTCCAAAGAAGACTATTTCATTGATTTGTCGTCAGAATTTATTGATTTAAATGTTGTGGTGAAGAAAAAGTCATATAATACAACTCCAAATGCTGGCGACGGTCTCTCATACGAGAACTACAGTCCACACAACACACTCCAATAAATTTAATGCATTTGTTATGGAGTATTGATGAGCAAAATCCATATTTTATCCAAACTTGCACGAAAAGCACAGTTTATGAGTAACAAGCCATGGGTTTTCAAAGAATTGAAAGGACCGTCATTAGGATATTATAATTGGCGAGGTGTTGATGCTGAATGTGAGGTGAATACTTCGGTGACCCGAGAGAATCATCTGGTTGGAAAATTAAATCATGAGATATTCAGTATATCCCAATGGCTACCCCCCAATATCAAGATTGACATAAAGCTACAGATGGCCCCATCGAATTTCATTTTGAGAAAAACACTTCCTGCAGCACCCGATGCAAATGTCATTATCACATCGGCAATTCTCCACGTCCGAAAACAACAGGTTATGAGCTCTGTTGCATTGGCAGTGGAAAAGCTAAGAGCCAATGGTAACAAAATTAAACTTCTTGTCCCCCATACAATCACCAATCAACGTCACATTGCCACCGGCTCTCGTAGCTATAGCGATTCCTCATTTATCAACTGAGAAATTACATCAAAATTGCCTTTGGCCTTTGTAAAGTGTTGCAGTGCTATGGAATTTTGGACTGAATTCCCCAGTGATATAAATTTTGTCGTAATATGTAGTAACTTGCTCAAAGTGACTGGTATTCTGATTTAAACTCTATCGTTTGAAAAAAAATTCTATATAACTCTGTAAGAGTTGACCGTGCAACCCCTAGATCATGAATCTCAACTATCTGAAAATGGAATAACCGATTCAATGTTTTCAAAAAATCATGGGGTTATTTTATTGGATATGTTCGGCACAAAGGATATGAGTATAATACGTACGAAGAACTTACTTTTAGAATTTATATTTGGCAATGCTTTGACCGAGAATATCACGCTAATTTCACGGAGTCACTTTAAAACCTATTGGGAAATGACTCCAGACGGCAGTGTTCTACTAGACCTAGCACCATGAACACAAACCAAATAATCAATGTATTTAGTATGAATCCATACATGTCCCAGTACAAGTCCTATTGCATACCTTCGGACTTCATTGAAAAAATTCCAAGTGTTAACAATACCCTAATCATTGTTAATAGCAGTCCATCAACTTTGAATACCGGTCATTGGCTATGCATCTTTCAAACTGCAAAGAACATTGAATTTTTTGATCCTCTTGGTCTATGGTATAACTTCTACGCACCATACATGATCAACTTTATTGAAAGCAGTGAGAAAACCATTATTCAAAATCAACGAAGAGTACAGGATTTAACGACTAAGACATGTGGCTTTCATGCACTACTCTTTTTCATTTTCAGATGCCGTGGCTACACCTACAAGCAGTTTCTCAACATCTACGTTGACTTACCTCAATTGAACAACTTTCTAGTGGAAAATATACTTACAAGTGTATTTAATATTGATTTTAGTGCTCTAAGAATAAAATGTTCTAAAGATGTATGCGAAATTGTTTATTAATAAAAAACAAATTATATACATGATAAAATGACTTTTCTACTCTTTAGATTTCATCCACTACTAGGTATTTGTCGACAACAACTAGTGCAGGTAGATTATCTGAATTCACAGTGTACTGATCCTGATGTACTGCAATGTCAGGGTCACATTTTCTACAGTAGAGCGTGACTTCACTCTTGTCATATCTCTTTGTATAGTCAATGTTACTATTCTCATTCATTCTATAGAATTCACATGTTTCAATTTGCTTATTTGAAGCAATTTCATAAACAGTGTCCTCAAGTGTCGAATCACATTCCGTCACAGCCAAATAAAAATCAGTGGGCTTATAATCATAACACCCATTGTCTTCACAACAATGACGTAGAAACCATATTCTTTTGTTGTTCCAACAGTTGAATCGCTGACCCGGTTCCTCCTTCACAAAGAATCTAAAACCACGACAAGACCAATCTCGTCGAAATAAATTGAAATCACGGTTAGGATTCTTCCCGATCATACCGGGATATGTACTGTCCCACTGCTTACATTTATCATAATGACAATTGGAGCATAGGTGGCATCTAGGATGAGAGTCAAACACCTCTTCAAGACAGGAATTACAACCTTTAATTTGTACAGCATATCCTTTATGCAATTTACATGGGTTGCATAATCTACACTTTTCATCATACTCATCAATTATTTTGCATTTCTCACATGATGACCAGCTGCCTAGTGATCATATACATAGGGGACATTTACGGAACATTTTGTCATGTTTTGACACTTTCACTGCCACTATGAAACTGAGCTAGCAACAAAAAAAGTTGTATGAGACAGAGAGAGAGAGAGGAGTAAATAATCCTTGAGCACCATCTTTCTCATGAAAAAAGCTCTAAATTTCTAAACTAGTGTTTAAAAGCATATCCACAATATCATTTTGCCGTGTCGTGATCAATATATCAATAAATTGTGTAAATGCATTTGGACCACGACGTAGAAGCTTCATACAATAGTCTAATGATGGAGAATCAGTTTTCATTATATCGACATGCATTCCCCGAGAAAATATCTTCCTTTGAATAGATAGCTCTAGAAAATTGTCATCGAGAATCAAACGTTTTTTCCATAAGAACTAGATTCCTCATGATTCGCTCTTTCTTGAATCTATCCATTTTTTAGAGTCATAACTCTCTCACAACCAACTTCAGACTAACCAGAATTTTTTCTACTCTAAAAAATATATGCTAGTCTACTGTAGAAAAAAAATACCATTGACTTAGAAACAAATTTATTGAACATAATTACAATAATAATATCCACTGATGCATTTTGTACTAATAAATACATTTCGAAAGGATATCAAATGCTGACCGAAGTTTATTTATATGGAGAATATTCACTTTTCCAGCAAAACATAGTTGCTCCTCCTGCTTAAATTTGCTTAATGATATCATGTATCTGACATACATATTGTCCCATTCAAGACATAGTCTAAAGCCTGTGGTTATTTCTATAGCCACATTAGTTATTTATATATCGTTGCTGCTGTTGTCGGCTCCGTCATTAATCTCCAGTACTGTTAAGACACCGCTCATTTTTCTCTACTAGTTTCTACTCAAATAAACTATTCTCCTTGAATTAAATTTTCTTACTAATATGAATTTTAAAGAAAACTATTTCTTTTATTCAAATCCCAATCACCAATCAAGTTATACTCACTCTCTTTGAAAAGGTGTAATGCCCTGTAAAAGTATTACCTATATGCATGGGGATAGTCACTCTCTTTGAAAAGGTGAAGAGCTTCAATAGAATAATGCTGAAATTCCTATATGTCTCCGCAAATAACGTGGAAATTGCTATATGTGTACGCAAATCCAGACGACGCATACTACTTTTAAATGGGAAGATCTTTCAATGTAAGAAGTTTTCATGGAGGAAGGGATATTGCTATGAAGGGGGCGCCGGAATTCCCAGCATCATTAAAAAAAATTAAATAATAATAAAAACAATTTTTTAATTGAACGCAAGAAGGAACATTAAAATTTAAAAGGAATATAAATTAATACGTATATGATTGGGTTCACTTTTTACTCATTACCTTGTTCCTTACGATAAAGTTTTTTTTGAACTTTCATCAGTGCTATTTATTCTAGTTAACGACTTTTGTGATTAAGGGGTCATTCATAAAGAATTGGAACAAAATTTGAACTTAGTATAAAGAGACAGGTATTGATTAGCGGCGAACTCCCTAATATTAAAAATAAACGAATATACGAAAGTTTATTAAACGTACGTAAACGGAAGTTCGTTAAGTAAGTTAATTTGTAAGTTAATTCAGAACAAAATTTCGAGAAAGTCCTTTAGCCAAAAAAAGTAAAATCAATTTGAAAATTTCGTTTTTATTTTTCACATAAGGTGAGCCAAAATGAAATCTGCATTAACTCAAAACTTTTCAGAAATTGAATTTAAAGAAAAACAAGTTTTCTATATGAAAGTAAAGAACGACATTAAAGCATAAAAAAAACAGAAATTATTCTGTATGTGAAAGGGGCTTCCCCCTCTTCAACCCCTTCCTCTTTACGCTAAAGTTTGACTTTGTCTCACGACTTTATATTTTAAAACAATAAAAAAAAATTGCGTAAAGATCGAGGGATTGAGGAGAGGGCAGCCCCTTTTATATACAGAACTATTTCTGTTCGTTTTAAGTCGTAATGTCCCTCCTTGCTTTTAGTTAAAAACTTGTTTTTTTATTTAGTCAACTACAAAATTCTAAACTAGATGCAGTTTAAAATGCTTAACTCTACTATGACCATGCAACTTAGACTAAATTGTCAGGGAAAGTGCTACAGGGAATTTGATCTTACACTCGCTATGCTGAATAGATTTACCATCGAAATGTATTGCATAAAGAACCCATTCAATGACAATGAAAATTAAGATGAAGCTCTTGAGTAAATTTTGGGCGATATAGAAGAACGGTTTGCTGTTTAAATTTGAAAATGACCTTCAATACTACCCGAAGATCCATACAATTTATGATTAAAAAATGCACAAAACTAATTCGAAGTTCATTGAAAGGAAAACACGGAACTGTTGAAGGACCTTGCTAAGCACAACTCTGTCTCATATGTAAGTCTTTGGCTTCTGTTTCATGAAAAAATCTCAGAAGATTGTTTCTAGCCTGCAATTTTATACATACTGGCATTAATAACGGCCGGTCCAATTTCTTATCTTTGACTTGATCGTTCTAATTTATATTTTTAAAGCTACGAAAATTTTTATTCTCATAACTAAGTTTAAAAATATATATTTTTTGAAGCTTAGAATTGCAATGTCATAAAAACATTGTATAAATAAGTAAACTTTGATATCACTTACCTAAATGACATTTTGGAGAGATGTGACCTTTAAGGATCATGCTTTTCATTGGTTTTACTTAGGGAAATATGATCTATTAGCTATTTTTATCAAATACGCCTATAACTTTAACAATTTTGTAAAACTAATCTATATTTTTCAAGACCACTATACTGAGTACCTTTTTCCTTTTTTAGTTCTTTAATCACAATTTCTAGTGTTGATTGGGAATAATTCAGCGTATTAGCCAGAATTTAATTTAAAATACCACCTTAGATGTTGGCAAGCATTTTAATTCTGTTAGATCTTCTTTAATTCCCTTTTCTATTTAAATCTCTGATATGCCAGAGAACTAACGTTAATATCTTTTTTGTTAAGCCAGAGAATGAGAACAGAAAATTCCGACAAAATAAGTGTATTTAATTAGTCAAAAATGGTTCACCGTTCCAGATTTCAGAATAAGGAGCCAAAATATGTCAATGAAGACTTAATCCTACTAATTTTGAGTTGTAGTATTCTGGAAAGCAAATTTTACACTCTCTGGTAGTATTGTCTCTTAATTGTTGTTTTTTTTCTTTTTTTTTGCACTCATACCTGCAAGATCTGATTTACTCTGAAATTAGAACTCCATTGCAAAATTTAGAACTACATCCAAATGATATACAGTGAAAATGCGCCTATGGTGGATTTTCGCTTCCCTTGGTGCGCCATATAAACTCAAGCATCTGGTATCACTGCACTTGACCTATCTGTTAAAAACAGACAAAAAAATTGAAGCAATATAAAGAAAGGTAAAAGTAACTTTTAAAAATAATTTGAGACGGAAATGACAGAAATTTGATTTCAGGATTAGTTCTGATGCTAGTGGTATGTTTTTTTATCTTTCTGATTAGTGTGTTAATTTAAACCTTAGGCCTATCAAATAACCTATGTAAAGGTCTAGAGTAGCTTCATTTCAGAAGGTGACATGATCAAACAAAATAAAGAAAATTTTTGTGTTTTGGACAATTAATCCACAGTTCACCTCCCCCAATGGCTCTTTATAGCCCTAGGCTATTCAATTAGAGTGATATACCCTAATAATCGATAAAGAAATTCTGCTTTAGGTAGGTACTTTTGGAAATCATGGAAAGGGTTTAGGTTAGGAAAAGGAAACTTTTTGGGATGGATATACAGGCAAAAGTAGGTCCTGGGAAGTTATTTTGAAGTACCTATCTTCACTCCTTCTCCCTCTAAAGGGTCTTGAAATTAGCCTCCATGACAGGTCTACATAGGCTATTGAAATTTTGACAGAAAACATTTTACCTTAATTTTCAGTTATTAGTCTCTTTTCCTCTGTCTATATTTCTGAAAATACAATTGCTGTTATTTATGTAGAATTTTAAGCCAATAAATGTTTTTTTTTTAATTTTTGAAATGTATTTGAATATCTTTAAAATTTTATAAATTGAGATTGAGAAAAGTTTTGAAGCTGAAAACAATTTTGTTGTACTTCATTTGAGCAGAAGATCTATTTTGAAAGGTTTCATAATAAAAACTCCGAGGTTGACACAAACGCATTTTTTCACTTTGATATTGTTACTTTGATATCATTTTTGATACTTTGATGAATATCTGATTTTTTTTTATGTTTGATTTTGAAATAAGGGATAAAATTTAATTGCATCTTTTTGCAATTAAAAATGTACGAAAATTAATTGAAAAAACTTTTTGAAAAAATAAGTTTTTCGAAGAAAAGTAAAGGCCGTTTTAAACTTAAGCTCAGTAGATACAAATACCTTTTAAAATTCAAATTCAAAACGACCAGAAATTAATATTAAAGTACAAATGAAACCCAAAACAAACAGAAATTAAATAAACAATGATAGCAAAAACATACAACAAGTAATGATATAAATGAATAAATAGATCTTAAAGCGAGTAATGCTTAGATTGAATATAGAAATCAAGTCCAAAGACGAAAACATAATTTCCTATTGAAGTACAAATGAAACTTAAAACGAACAGAAATTAAATAAACAATCGATGCAAACAAATATACAATAGATATTAATGCAACTTAATAAATAAATCTTAAAACGAGGGAAACTTAAATTGAATATGCATATTAATCTTGAAACAAACAAAAATCACCACAAACAAGAGTTTTGGTATGACTTCCTTCTCTCACTGTAAAAGTCTAAAACCTACTGCGTCATTGGTGCTTTACTGAAAACTATATGCGTCTTGAACAGTCTTGGAAAGTATCATCAAGATCAAATCGAATATTTGATGTATGGTAATATTAATTGTTGAAAGATCCATAAGTTCAACAATTGGTTTCGCTGTAATTGTATTTTTATTTTCAATGCTTTAAGAAATGGAAAAGAAAGTATTTGTAATATAATCCGTTTTCAGTTAAGCGCCAATGACGCAGTAGGCTTTTGGTTTTTATTTACAGTTACGAAAGGAGGCAGTACCCAATCACTTGTTTGTAGGGAAACTATATTCGTCTTTAACAACTTTAAAAATAGCTAATAAATTAAACTGAATATTTGATGTATAATGATATTAATTGCTGAAAGCTCATAAGTTCAAAATTTTACTATAATTTTAATGTTTATTTTCAGAGAAAAGTGCAAAAGAAAAGATTTGTCACCAAATTATTTTCAGTATATGAATTAAAAACAAATTGCAATATATATGTATTAAAACAACTTGCAATATATATGGATTAAAAACAACTTGCAAAGAAACTAATTTGACACATTGATAGATTTTAACTTAATATCTGATTGCAATACTGGAATAATGTAACTCGCACTTGTTTCATGAAATGTTTCTTAATTTTCATTAAACTTTATATAAATATATTAGATACATAAAATTTCAAACACTTACTTCATCATTCTACATGTCTCTATTATGCTCACATACGTTGTAACATTATTTTGGGCTTGCATTGAATTAATGTCTGAGTCGGCTAATTGTTTATGGTTTGTCATCTCGGTGTTTCATTTTTGGCACTTATGGCTTGGGGCAAGAATTTTAAAATGTTCATAAGTATGACTTCTTGCACAAAATTGTCCATGCATGGGTTTTCCCATCATATACGAGGGGTTGGTGTTATAGAATTGTTTATATGTTTACTAGGTACATGTCGATTGGGGAATTAATCACAGGGAATGGGTATCTGAATGGCTGGGCTGGTTATCTCTTCTGAACACTTTATCCTCGGAAAAATCTAATACGCGTACAATTTATGTTTCCTATAAATTGTTCACGTTCGGATCTTCTTTTTTGAACGACGGGCTTCGTTACGACATCTAAAGGTGATTACAGTTGGATCAAATTTTGATTTTAGGGTTTTGGTTTAACGTATTGTCCTTGATTTATGGTTCAATGATACACAATTGTTGAGGGATTAATCACTGAGATTACAGTGTTAATAGTTGGGTTGGGTCTTTTCTCTGGACACTTCATTCTGGGGAGCGATTTAAAACATACAGTTTGTTTCCCACAAGATTGGTCATATTTGGCTCTTCTTTTCATGGAGGATGGGTTGTTTTGCGACACCTAATAATAAATTACGGTAGGGTTAAAACTTGATTTTTGAGTCTTGTCTTAACAAATTGTCTTTGATCCGTGGTTTATGATACGTAATTATTGAGGGATTAACCTCCAGGATTATTCTAGTCTTTGGGATTTAATGTTTGTGACCTTGCCGTCTAAGGATAGTTTTGCGAAAGAATTTTACGCAGTTTTACAACATGCTTGGGTCGGGTTGGTTTTCTAGATAATTGTCGATAAATATATATATGGGGTATTCTTATTTAACGATATTGATTGAGGTAGTGTTGTCTGGTACTAGGTATTGGTTACTGTGGTTGGCATCATAATATTGTCCTCAAGGATTTACGTGGTAGTACTTATCGTTGGTTGACGAATGATGAAAGTAGATGCTACTAGGTTGTATCTGTGTTGCGTGCTTTTATACCATGATTGAGTTTCCATTGATTTACTCCGCTTCCTAGAATACAAATACCTAGGCAAAGTCATAGGCTCTTTGCAAACACATAGGTTAAAACACATAAGGCAATAGTACATAATTTATAGGACATTGTACAGGGACTTATTTGAAGCAATAGTCGTGATTAATCACACTAACGATATCGAATTAATCAGAGCAATGTTAGATTTAAAGATAAAAAAATAAAAGCAATCCTCATTGTTTTAGCATATTGCAGCAATACGGGATTACTTTGAGACAGGTTCAGTAATCATTGAAAAATGATTAAGTACGGGGGAAAAATTACGCAATATGACAATTTCGACAACAATACTTATATATTTTTTCCGCACATGTTTCAGCGCTTAACTTATTTTCAAAGTTTCTCAAAATTCTACTAATTTGCGTTTAATTTTCAACTATCTAATTAAACTAATTTTCAACTATCTAATTGAACATGAGGTAGCCTACGTGGTTTAATAAGTGGTCTTACTCTACTATAAATTTTCATGCCTTTACTGTCTACGCATTTCCATGCCACTTAACAAACGCATATTTCATCGTCACAGTTGCATGGGTTTATGCAAACAATAATTAGAGAGGTGGGATTAGACGTGGCATGACGAATTAGGACCTCCTTACCCATTCGTTTTATAATGTCCTCCCGTTTTTTTTGCTTAAGGGTTATCAGGGAGTTTTGGGTTTAGGTTCTGCATCTCACTCGACTCGATGGGATCTTTCTTTACTCTTTTCCTACGTGGTTTAATAATTTTTCCATAATTCAGGGTCAACAACATTCTTATAGTCAGAGATATCATGAACACGAAACTTATTTTCTGGTGCATATTCGACAAAAAATTTGTTGTAAATAGTCCGTATGTACTTTCTAAGTACGTTAATCTTTGTTTTTCATTAGTGAATGTGGGAATTTGGAAGTCTAGAGCTTCTCTTATTTTCGTAAGCGGTAGAAGTTCCTTGACATTCTCTATTTTTGACCATATTTAGGTTTCTGCTTCCTTGTTATTAATATTTGGAATGGTGTACGATAAATTGACTGGTTTGAAATTGATCACCTTGGGACTTATTATATTTGTGCTTGTAGCTATCAATGGTGTTTGTACTGTAGTTTCTTTGGTTACCAGTCGAAACCCTTGTTTTATGGTTATTGTTCCCACGTCTTGTAGTAGTATTTCGGTTCTGTAACTTGGATCAATTCTTTCTGTGCTATTATAGCATGATGTGGTTCCAACTGTTTCTTTTGGAACAGAAAACAGCCACAGATCATGTCTAAGATGAATGAATATCTCTCTTTTTGTACTTCCTACTAATGCTTCGCACGAATGGGGAATTTTTTCCTGTTGGGTTTCTTTTAAAATATATCTAACATACAGGATCCAGATTTCACATTGTAAATAGAAAGGGTTAGCTGACATACCAGATTTATGAACGCTACACATTCCTTAATGTCCTGTGGGTTAGCTAAGGCATATTTTTTTCTAACTTGATCAACTAGCAAGTATTCCCCCTCGGATGAGCTAGTCATAATTGAATGGCTTTTGCCTCTATTGGCTGGAAATGTAAAAATTTTACATAAGTTAAATATGGATTGCCGATTTATTAATGGAATTGTTACCACTGCAAATAATTGTTCGGTTATCTCTTTGACTTGAACCTTCAGCTTTGTTTAATAGTGGAATTTGTTCACTACATGCTGGTTCGTGGGTAGATGCAGATTGAGCGTTATACGTGTTTTTGTTTCATCCAAGATATTTTTTAGGTTGTAAGAATCTACTAGGTCATAATATAAGGTTCCTCCAGTAAGGGCAAATAACGTGAATTCAAATTTTCTATCATCAGTTGCATGGTTAAGTAACGACATTGTCACTATGTCAAATGACACCATGATGAGGCTTGAATCTGATATCACACGATCCACCTCGTTCTTCGAGTAATTCATTATATTTACTGTCTGAGGTTTTCTTTGAAATTGCCTCAATTTTGTCTCTCTGATGGTTCGCTGTGCCGGTTTGTATTTTTTGGACATTTAAGGTCAGGTTCATAGCGTAATTTAATTCTCTTACGTTTTCCCTTAGGATATCTAGGTCTTTTTCTGTTGATTGCTCAAATAAGTGAGAAGCCAATTTTCCCACAGTTGGGATTAGACTAGTGGACCTGCGGTATTTTTTTTCGAAAAAAATAACTTGAAGATTCTCGTGGTACTTTGTTTTAACTTCAGTATTTCTGTATTGAACAATTGGAGTAGTGCTTGTAGTTTCTGCCTATACAATATCAAGAAGGATTGGTGAATTGATATTCTTAGAGGGTTTTTCTCATATAGTTCAGGTAATGATACGACATAGACTTTGGCTGGCTCGTCGGCCATGGCTAGTCTGGCACACGTATATTTACCGTCAATTGTCCAACATTTCTTGGGTACGTATACTTCTTTTTCTTATTTTCTGAGTATTTCTTTTTGCGATTGGCTTTGTATCCTTGAACTAATATAGTTGGCGTCTCAGTGTTCATTATTGGGATTCTCACTCTTGCTTGTATAAAGACTTCACTGAAAGAGTGGGCATGCGTAAATTTTTTGCCTGTAGATCAGGCCAATTTTGGGAATTTTGTTGGTTTCAGATAAGTCAGAGTGATTAATTTTGGTAGTGATTCACAGTCAAGTTTGATTGATTTTGGAACCGTAGTTATTGTGATAGCCGATTTCGAGGATTGTATTTCTTCAGCTCGTGCCCTAGGTATGGGTTTGGTTGTCGTGGTATCTGTCTTTCTTCCTGAATTGTTGAAATTTTCATTTTTTTTCTTTTGGTGATGTCTTCTTAGTAACGTTGCCCGCGGTATGGTGTTGCCATTGTTGTTTAAGGTATGTCCATATAATTGGTGATTCATTGAACCTGGCGTAATTTCTATCATAGAGTTTGTTCATACTAGAACTATTTACGGGAGAGCTTGTGGTGAATATTAACGTAGTGTGATCATTTATAGAGTCATCCATTTTACTTAATGCTCTTCTTCTTTGACTTTCTCTGTTGTTGGCTCCTAGAGCCTTATCAATTTCTGCCATTTTCTTGTCAAAGTCATCTATTATGAATTTCGATTTTAGTTTTGAAATAATGGGGATTGGATTTCCTCTATTTTCTTTGTTTTGAATGTCTTTGGTTGATTGCGAGCTCTTGTCTGATTTTAAGACTCGGAATATAGAGCTTTCAGCTCATTAGTCTTTTTTGTAGTCTCACAACTTGTTAGAAAAAAGGTTCGAACGATTTGGAATCAAGCTTTATAAATATTTTCCAGGCATTATGGCTTGCTAGCAAAAAATTCTTGTGTTTGAAGATTATATCATGTTTTACGATGCCTTGGGCTACGGCGTGAACGATGAAGATTGTCATGCAATTTATTAACCGCATCTCTTTGTTAGTTCTAAAATTAGTTCATCATTAATTATAATATGGATAAAGTTTTGTAATTTATGACTGGTAATCGGACGAGAATTTATATTATTGTTACATGGATTTTCTATTTTCTGAGTTTTTCCTTTTGCGATTGGCATTGTATCCTTGAACTAATATAGTTGGCGTCTCAGTGTGCATTATTAGGATTCTTGCTCTTGCTTGTATAAAGACTTTTCCGAAGGAGTGGGCATGCGTAAATTTTTGTCCTGTGGACCAGGTCCATTTCGGGAATGTCGTTGGTTTCAGATAAGTCAGAGCGATTAATTTTGTTTGTGATTCACCATCGAGTTTGATGGGTTCTGGAACCGTGGTTGTTGTGATAGCCGATATCGAGGATTGTATTTCTTCAGCTCGTGCCCTAGGTATGTGTGTGGTTGTCGCGGTATCTGTCTTTCTTCCTGAATTGTCGAAATTTTCATTTTTTTGTCTTTTGCTGATGTTTTCTTAGTAACGTTGCTCGCGGTATGGTCTTGCTATAGTTGTTTAAGGTATTTCCATATAATTGGTAATTCATTTAACCTGGCGTAATTTCTATCATAGAGTTTGTTCATACTGGAAGTATTTACGGGAGAGCTTGTGGTGGATATTAACGTAGTACGTTCACTTATAGAATCATCCATTTTACTTAATGCTTTTCTTCATTGATTTTATCTGTTGTTGGTTCCTAGAGCCTTATCAATTTTTGCCTTTCTCTCTTCAAAGTCATATATTATAAATTTCAACTTTAGTTTTGGAATAATGGGGGGGGATTTCCTCTATTTTCTTCGTTTTGAATGTCTTTGGTTGATTGCGAGCTGTTGTCCGATTTTAAGCCTTGGAATATAGAGTCTTTCAGCTCATTAGTCTTTTTTCTAGTCTCATTACTTGTTGGAAAAAAGGTTCGAACGGTTTGGAATCCAGTTTCATAAATGTTTTCCAGGTATTATGACTTGCAAGCAACGAAATCTTGTGTTTGAAGATTAAATCATGTTTTATAATGTCTTGGGCTAAGGCGTGAACGATGAAGATTGTCATGCAATTTGTTAACCGCATCTCTTTGTTAGTTTTTTGAATTAGTTCATCATTAATTATAATATGGATGAAGTTTTTTAATTTATGACTGGTAATCGAACGAAAATTTAGATTATTGTTACATGGATTTTCTGACTCGATCAGAAAAATCGACCAAGTGAAATTAAAGTTTCTGGTGTCTGAATTAATTAATTATGCATGGACCACGTACGACTGATTGTTAAGTGGTTGGGGATAATTATTTTGGATGGCTTCGTTCAAAATGAATGTCACCTTTAACTTAAGGGGTGTGTGGACTGACTTTAATTTGTAACGGACAAAATGATTTCAACAGAGAAGGTATTACCAATTTTTGGATGCATTTAATTTTGATTCATTTGTTTTTATTCTTTCAAAGATAATTTATTTTCTTTTCACACTATATCTTACGCTTTTGGATTGTGTAGATATTGTTTATAATATCTTATTTCTTGGAGTGGGCCATGTTGACCTTGATATTTTACGCATTTTTGATTTCCCTCAATCTTATAACATATTTTTTGTTTTCCGCATTTGTCTAGTAGTAACAAATTGGTCTGACACGGACCTTTAATAAACCAGTACCGAATTTTATATTGTTTTTGGAATTTTCTTATCTCATGTTGTATATATTGAAGGTACTTGCCCTGTCTCCCGTTGTATTTTATTCCCAATTTTCTTCTTATGGGTCGATATTTGGATGTATTTGTCAATTGTAGTCCAAAACGATACGATCCTGTGCTATATTCCCTTAAGTCATATTTGACATCACACTTTTTCGCGAAAACTTCTTCCCCTTATTTGTTCACAATCAGGATTGCTGCAGAGTATATCATGTTTTCTTTTGCAAATCGGATAGTTATAAATTCTGTATCAATAATTGCCTTGGCCACTGTTCTGAAATGAAAGGTAGTTTCTATTGGCTAATGTCTAGTTGTTTTTTTATTCAAAATTAGTGTCATTCATGATTACTCTACGTCGAGATCAAACTACTTGTTCGCCAGTACTTCCTCGTACTCGGGTTCTTATTCGTTTGAATTAATTTGATACTCTAAAGCTCCATATAAACCGAGAATAAATATTTAATTTTCGAATGGAAGGTACGGTAACTTCAGGTCGAAGTTGAACTACTTGTTCACCAGTACCACCTTGCACTTGGGCTATTTTTTTGTTCGAACAAAATTCGATTCCCCAAAGTTCCATACAGGTTTAAAAGTATTTTATTTTCCAAGAAACTACCTTTTTTCTTCCTTGTCTTTTTTTGTCAATTTAAGGAACGA
>NC_142813.1:49227237-49322674 GCF_049724085.1 Artemia sp. Qi Xiang Cuo | reverse complement strand
GCGAAATTGTGTGCACACGATAAAATCATCGTCGTGTTGAATGCCGACATAGATCGTTATTTAAACTATGAGACAAGCATTA
Source organism: Artemia sp. Qi Xiang Cuo (assembly GCF_049724085.1). Taxonomy (NCBI): domain Eukaryota; kingdom Metazoa; phylum Arthropoda; class Branchiopoda; order Anostraca; family Artemiidae; genus Artemia; species Artemia sp. Qi Xiang Cuo. The sequence goes on along the minus strand of NC_142813.1, from coordinate 49,322,592 downwards.
ATGCAGATCTTATTGGAAATGTTTATGTGTGTTGTGATGATAGTTAAAAGCTAAATTTCTTTGGACTATCGAAACCATTCAACATTGCTCAAGGTGGATATGCGAGAGTGAGAGCACCAGAGATGATAGTGCTAAAGGAAAATGCCAACTTAAAAATAATAGTTGATGAAGATGGTCATCTTCTTGCTAATGGTTCTGGTAACACGTTACCTATTGATAGATCCTATTCCCATCGTTCTGGTATTACTATTCAAATGACAGCAAAGAGGAAAAGAAAGGCCTACTGCTGTACTAGTGTAATAAATCATATCATGGCTACCTTCCAGAACTGTTACCTATGTAAACGCAGCGTGAGAATAGACATTGAAATCGCTGGCAAAATAAAAAGGGCAATGGCATACAATATCATCAATGATTATAAAGATAAATTGATGAAAAATGAAGCATAAGTGAGCATTATTACTACTATAGATCATATAGTCAATGAATCAAATAACACTAAAGAAGAAATGCAGATTGAGCCAGTAGGTGACACCCCATGGAAAAAATTGCATATGACACAAAACGGATGATAGATTATTCTACTGGTTATGAACTAAGAGAAGCGAGTAACTCTAGTATCAAAAGAGAACATGATAATTTATTTATGGAACGGATTCAAAATGTCTAACGTTGTTCAATGATGTTAATAATGTACAATAACATCTGAAACATATTTTTGTGTTAATATGCTACATGTTTTTATTTTATTAAAAATATATTATACATTACTTTGTTATATTTCCATTATTTTAGGATATGTTAGCATTTCAGACGCTTAGAATGTTTATTAAAAGGTCGGATATTTTTTTTTCTAGGGAAAAAATTAGAATTGGACTATAGCTTTTTTCTTTTCTTTAGAAAAATTCAGAAAAGAACTTGAACATTTTGCACTTCTTCAAAAAACCTAAACTAACTTGACTTACACTTCAACGAAAGAAATTCCAAATGAACTTTTCAACAGCAAGATAGTGTAATTTTGACAAGGTAAACTACGACAAAAGAGTACTGAAATATTCCATCTCTATCAATTCAACGAAAGAAATCCAAAATGAATATCAAAAAATCAATAGACTTTAACTTCGACAATTTAAACCAAAAACAAATACTACATAAACAAACCAACTCTTTCAGTTATACTAAAAAAATCCAAAACTAACTTTGAAACATCAAGATAATGCAGCAGTATCAAAGTAAACCACGACAAAATACTGTTTAAAAATTTTAGGTTATTGATTTCAATGTATGAAATTAATAAGGAACTTTGAAAAAACAAGAGAATCGAATTTTTACAATGTAAGGCATAAGTAAAAACTACTAATATGTGAAAAATCTTGCATTTCAACGAAAGAAATCCAAAATGAATTTTGAAAAATCAAGAGAATGTAACTGCGACAAGGTAAGCCATAAAAATCACTACTGATATATTCCAACTCTTGAATTTCAATGAAAGAAATTCACAACGAACTTTGAAAATCAAGAGAATGTAACTGTGACAAGGTAAAACACGACAATACACTACTGAAATAATCCAACTCTTGCATTTCAATGAAAGAAATTCAAAATGAACTTTGAAAAATTAAGAGAATGTAACTGCGATATTGTAAACCACGACAATACACTACTGAAATAATCCAACTCTTGCATTTCAATGAAAGAAATTCAAATGAACTTTGAAAAATCAAGAGAATGAAAGTGTGACAGGGTAAACCACGACAAAACACTACTGAATCATTCCAACTCTTGCATTACAACGAAAGAAATACAAAATGAACTTTGATAAATCAAGAGTATGTAACTGTGACAAGGTAAACCACGACAAAACACTACTGAAATATTCCAACTCCTGCATTTCAATGAAAGAAATCCACAATGAACTTTGAAAATCAAGATAATGTAAGTGTGACAAAGTAAACTACAACAAAACACTTCTGAAATAATCCAACTCTTGCATTTCAATGAAATAAATTCAAAATGAACTTTGAAAAATCAAGAGAATGTAACTGCGACAAGGTAAACTACAACAAAACACTACTGAAATATTCCAACTCTTACATGTCAATGAAAGAAATCTGCAATGAACGTTGGAAATCAAGAGAATGTAACTGCGACAAGGTAAACCATGACAAAACACTACTGAAATATTCCAACTCTTGCATTTCAATGAAAGAAATCCAAAATGAACTTTGAAAAATCAAGAGAATGTAACTGTGAAATGATAAACCACAACAAACCACTACTGAAATAATCCAACTCTTGCATTTCCACGAAAGAAATTAAAAATTAACTTTGAAAAATTAAGAGAATGTAACTGCGACATGGTAAACCACGACAATACACTACTGAAATAATCCAACTCTTGCATTTCAATGAAAGAAATTCAAATGAACCTTGAAAAGTCAAGAGAATGAAAGAGCGACAGGGTAAACAAGGATAAAAACTACTGAAATTTTCCATCTCATGCATTTCATTGAAAAAAATCCAAACCGAACTTTGAAAAATCAAGATAATGAGTTCTGATAAGTTAAGCTATTATAAAAAACTATTGAAATATTACAACCCTAGCAATTCAATGAAAAAAATCAAAATGAACTTTGAAAAATCAAGAGAATGTAACTGTGACACGATAAACCACAACAAAACACTACTGAAATATTCCAACTCTTGCATTTCAACGAAAGAAATTCAAAATGAACTTTGAAAAATCACGAGAATGTAACTGTGACAAGGTAAACCACGACAAAACACTACTGAAATGTTCCAGCTCATGCATTTCAATGAAAGAAATTCAAAATGAACTTTGAAAAATCAAGAGAATGTAATTGCGACAAGGTAAACCACAACAAAACACTATTAAATATTCCAACTCTTGTTTTTCAACGAAAGAAATTCAAAATGAACTTTTAAAAATTAAGAGAATGTAACTGTGACATGGTAAACAACGACAATACACTACTGAAATAATCCAACTCTTGCATTTCCATGAAAGAAATTCAAATGAACTTTGAAAAATCAAGAGAATGAAAGTGTGACAGGGTAAACCACGACAAAACACTACTAAATTATTCCAACTCTTGCATTTCAACGAAAGAAATCCAAAATGAACTTTGAAAAATCAAGAGTATGTAACTGTGACAAGGTAAACCACGACAAAACACTACTGAAATGTTCCAACTCATGCATTTCAATGAAAGAAATCCACAATGAACTTTGAAAATCAAGAGAATGTAAGTGTGACAAGGTAAACCATGACAAAACACTACTGAAATAATCCAACTCTTGCATTTCAATGAAAGAAATTCAAAATGAACTTTGAAAAATCAAGAAAATGTAACTGCGACAAGGTAAACTACAACAAAACACTACTGAAATATTCCAACTCTTGCATTTCAATGAAATAAATCCGCAATTAAATTTGAGAATAAAGCTACTGTAAATGCGACAAGGTAAATCAAGAGCAAACACTACTGAAAAATCCTATCTCTCGTATTTTAATGAAAGAAATCGACAATGAACTTTGAAAATCAAGAAAATGTAACTGTAATAAGGTAAACCACAACAGAGCACTATTGAAATAATCCAACTCTTGCATTTCATTGAAAGAAATCCAAAATGAAGTTTGAAAAATCAAGAAAATGTAACTGTGACAAGCCAAACCAGAACAAAAAACTACTGAAATATTTCCAACTATTAGATTACAACAAAAGAAATTTAAAATTCAAATTGAAAAATAAAGAGAATGTAAGTTTGACATTGTAAACCACAACAAACTAATACTAAAATAGTCAATCTCTTGTATTTGAACGAAAGAAATCCACAATCAACTTTGAAAATGAGGAGAATGTAACTGGGACATGGTAAACCACGACAGTACACTACTGAAATATTCTAACTCTTGCATTTCAATGAAAGAAATTCAAATGAACTTTGAAAAATCAAGAGAATGTAACTGTGACACGATAAACCACAACAAAACACTACTGAAATATTCCAACTCTTGCATTTCAACGAAAGAAATTCAAAATGAACTTTGAAAAATTAACAGAATGTAACTGCGACATGGTAAACCACGACAATACACTACTGAAATAATCCAACTCTTGCATTTCAACGAAAGAAATTCAAATGAACTTTGAAAAATCCAGAGAATGTAACTGCGACAGGGTAAACCAAGACATAACACTACTGATTTATTCCAACTCTTGTATTTCAACGAAAGAAATACAAAATGAACTTTGAAAAATCAAGAGAATGTAACTGTGACACGATAAACCACAACAAAACACTACTGAAATATTCCAACTCTTGCATTTCAATGAAAGAACTCCACAATGAACTTTGAAAATCAAGAGAATGTAACTGTGACAAGGTAAACCCCGACAAAACACTACTAAAATAATCCAACTCTTGCATTTCAATGAAAGAAATTCAAAATGAAATTTGAAAAATCAAGAAAATGTAACTGCGACAAGGTAAACCACAACAAAACACTACTGAAATATTCCAACTCTTACATTTCAATGAAAGAAATCCACAATGAACGTTGAAAATCAAGAGAATGTAACTGCGACAAGGTGAACCATGACAAAACACTACTGAAATAATCCAACTCTCGTATTTCAATGGAAGAAATACTCATTGAACTTTGAAAATCAAAAGAATGTAACTGTAAAAATGTAAACCAAAACAAAACACTTCTGAAATAATCCAACTCTTGCATTTAAATGAAAGAAATTCAAAATGAACTTTGAAAAATCAAGAAAATGTAACTGTGACAAGGTAAACCACAACAAAACACAACTGAAATATTCCAAGTCATGCTTTTCAACGGTAAAAATTTAAAATGAACATAGAAAAATTAAGAGAATGTAACTGTGACAACGTAAATCATCATAAAACGCTACTGAAATGGTCCAACTCTTGTATTTTAACGAAAAAAATCCAAAATGAAATTTGAAAAATCAAGAGAATGTAACTGTGAAATGGTAATCAACGACAAAACACTACTGAAATAATCCAACTCTTGCATTTCAATGAAAGAAATTCAAAATGAACTTTGAAAAATAAAGAGAATGTAACTGCGACATGGTAAACCACGACAATACACTACTGAAATAATCCAACTCTTGCATTTCAATGAAATAAATTCAAATGAACATTTAAAAATTATGAGACTATAACTGTGATAGGTTAAACTACTACCAAACACTACTGAAATATTCCAACTCTTGTATTTCATTGAAAGAAATTCACAATGAACTTTCAAAAATTAAGAACATGTGACTGCGACAAAGTAAAACACGAAAAAACACTACCGAAATAATCCAACCCTTGCATTTCAATGAAAAAAATCAAAATGAACTTTGAAAAATCAAGAGAATGTAACTGTGACACGATAAACCACAACAAAACACTACTGAAATATTCCAACTCTTGTATTTCAACGAAAGAAATTCAAAATGAACTTTGAAAAATCACGAGAATGTAACTGTGACAAGATAAACCACAACAAAACACTACTGAAATGTTCCATCATCAATAAGCATTTCAATGAAATAAATTCACAATGAACTTTGAAAAATCAAGAGAATGTAACTGTGACATGGTAAACAACGACAAAACACTACTGAAATAATCCAACTCTTGCATTTCAATGAAAGAAATTCAAAATGAACTTTGAAAAATTAAGAGAACGTAACTGCGACATGGTAAACCACGACAATACACTACTGAAATAATCCAAATCTTGCATTTTAATGAAATAAATTAATAGGAGCTTTCAAAAATCAAGAGAATGAAAATCTGAGAGGGTAAACCACGACTTAACACTACTGAATTATTCCAACCCTTATAATTAAAATAAAGAAATCAAAAATGAAATTTGAAAAATCAACAAAAAGTAGGTGTGACAAGGTAAACCACGACAAAACACTACTGAAATATTCAATCTCTTTCACTTCAATGAAAGAAATTCAAGATGAGCTTTGAAAAATCAAGAAAATGTAACTGTGACACGATAAACCACAACAAAACACTACTGAAATATTTCAGCTCTTGCATTTCAACGAAAGAAATTCAAAATGAACTTTGAAAAATCACGAGAATGTAACTGTGACAAGGTAAACCACAACAAAACACTACTAAATATTCCAACTCTTGCATTTCAACGAATGAAATTCAAAATGAACTTTGAAAAATCAAGAAAATGTAACTACGACAAGGTAAACTAAAACAAAATACTACGGAAATATTCCAACTCCTGCATTTCAATGAAAGAAATCCGCAATGAAATTTGAAAATCAAGAGAATGTAACTGCGACAAGGTAAACCATGACAAAACACTACTGAAATATTCCAACTCTTGGATTTCAACGAAAGAAATCCAAGATAAACTTTGAAAAATCAAGCGAATGTAACTGTGACATGGTAAATCATGAAAAAACACTACTGTTGTGAGGGGGAGCCAAAAGTTGGGGGGTGGGGCCCTTTTGTGTCCCAAAATGCGCAAATTAAAAAATATTAAAAAAAGGGGGCTCAGGGGCCTTTGGGGAGCCGAGGGACCTTTGGGGGTCGGGGGGGGGGTCCTTTGGGTTGGGGTATGGGGCTCCTTTGTGGTTGGAGTATGGGGTCCTTTGGGGTTAGGGTAGGGGACCTTACGACACTGTTCAAATGGAACTTGTGTATTATAACGACCACAGAGTTTCACCCTCAAATCCTCTTCTAAATCCTCTTCTAAAATCATCTTTTAATATGTCTCTAACTGTTTCGCCCAAATAATTCCCTAAAATGTCTAAAACGGTTTCACCCAAATAATCTCTAAACGTAATTTCTGCGTGTTCCTTTTGTTTTGACATCCCTGTGCTGTTACATTTGAAATTCCTTGGAAATCCTTTCCCGCGTTAATCTCTTCATCTCTAAGATCAAAACATTCGCCCGGAAACAATTCTCCTGGATGAACCCCAACAAATCAATCAACCTTGACATCATCCGTCAGACATTAATAAACTTCGCCCGGAAACAATTCTCCTGGACGAACACCAAAGACATTAATAAACTTCGCCCGGAGACAATTCTCCTGGACGAACTCCAACAAATCAATTTCTCAGAAATTCACTTCCCCTTCGATTACGCATGTTCTCCCTGGGGATTCCATGCCGATAGATGGTGCCCCGTCACGAGCTCATAAGGTTAGGTTAGGTTACGTAATCAATTTTTCGGAAACGTGTTCTCCCTGGGGATTCCATACCCATATATGGTACCCCGTCGGACTGACAGCACAGGTGTTCTCCCTAGGGACTCTATGCCCATATATGGTGCACTGTCACGATCAATAGGGTCATTTCTACTATTCACTCTTCGTACTCTATTCTTACCTAATATTTGTAAAATAATTGAATATGCAAATCAAGCTTGAAACGAACAAAAATCACTACAAACAGGGGTTTGGGTATCACCTCCTTCTCTAACTGTAAAAGTCTAAAACCTACTGCGTCATTGACGCTTTACTGAAAACTATATGCGTCTTGGAAACAGTCTTATAAACAACATCAAACTGAATATTTGATGTATAATGATATCAATTGTTGAAAGATCCATCAGTTCAAGAGTTTATTTCACTGTAATTGTATTTTTATTTTCAATACCGTAAGAACTGGAAGAGAAAATATTTGTAATATAATCCGTTTTCAGTTAAGCACCAATGACGCAGTAAGCTTTTGGTTTTTATTTACAGTTAGGAAATGAGGAAGTATCCAAACACTTGTTTGTAGGGAAACTATATTCGTCTTTAACAACTTTAAAAAGAGCTAATAAATTAAACTGAATATTTGACGTATAATGATATTAATCGCTGAAAGCTCATCAGTTCAAAATATTACTCTAATTTTAATGTTTATTTTCAATATTAAGTACAAAAGAAAATATTTGTTATAAAATTGGTTTTCAGTAAAACGCCAATGAGGCAGGAGGTTTTAGACTTTTACAGTGAGAGAAGGAGGTCATACCCAAACTCTTGTTTGTGGTGATTTTTGTTTGTTTCAAGCTTGATTTGCATATTCAATTTAAGTTTCACTCGTTTTAAAATTTATTTATTAATTTACATTAATATCTATTGTATGTTTGTTTATATTGATTGTTTATTTAATTTCTGTTCGTTTTTAGTTTCATTTATATTTCAATAGGAAAATATTTTTTTTCGTTTTAAGCTTGATATTCATATTCAATCTAAGCATTACTCGCTTTAAGATCTATTTATTCATTTATATTATTACTTGTTGTATGTTTTTGCTATGATTATTTGTTAATTTTTAGTTCGTTTTCGGTTTGATTTATTATTCAAAAGTAATTTCTGGTCGTTTTCAGCTTTAATTTTAACAGGTATTATTATCTGCTGAGCTTAAGTTTAAAAATGCCTTTACTTTTCTTTGAAAAACTTATTTTTCGGAAAGTTTTTTTTAATTAATTAAATTAAAAGCAGATCCTGGCATTATCACACGGAACATTAGATGGGTTCGGAAATGGCCTATGTCACTGAAATCCATGTTCTCTTTTCCATTTCCCCATAAGTTTCAAGAAGAACAGAGTGTCCGTAACATCAGAGATGGGGCGAACATCTCTGTAAATCATTATTCTCGTGTCCTATTGACAGAGAACTTGCGCAAGTTTGAAGCAGATGGGAGTAAACACCCTGTCAACCTTTTTGTTGAAATGTTGGCGACAAGGAGCAGTGCTGAAGGACCATGGTTTCGCTTTGTTCACAAATCTTACATATTGAAGTCCATGCATGATTCTAGTTCAAGCACGGTGCACCGTGTCCTTCTTATAATGACCATCGAGTCAGTTCCCAGTTTAGAACTAACTTTCTTATCGCGTCACTGGAATTCCACTTGTTTGAGTTAAATCATTTTACACCCAGTCAGGACTTACACCGTGTACGTTCTTGCACAGCAAGTCGACTTAGCGTCTTTCTGTGCCGAATCAGAAATTCGTAAGTTTTAGTCGAGGACAGGACTTAGTGCAGTGGTTTCTGATCTATGGATCACAGCTTTTTAAGGGGTTACCAGTGAAAAGCCATCACTAGGCTTTTTGAGGGGTTAACAGTGAATTGGACCTCATCGAGAAGGGTTAGTAGCCGTATACATTTTAGGGATTTATACGGCAGTCATTATCCGTCCATGCCTCAACCTCCAAGAGCCCCAATAACCCCCCCCCCCCAACTTTTTGGCCCCTCCCACAATTTTTTTCACTTCTTTTGAATTAAAAAAAAAAAAAATTTGGAACTTTTCTTTTTTTTAACATAGGAATTTTTTTCAACTTTTTTTTACATGTCTTAGAATGACATGAAATATACTTAAAACAATAAAAATTCACATTTAATATTTTCGAAATACAAAATGAGAATGATGTAGATATGTTAGTCATTACTTTTACAATTAGAAAAATAGTGTTTGTAGTAGCACTTTTTTTTCAGGGGAAAAAGGTAACAAAAAAAACGCATGCGGGATCTTTCTTCTGGCAAAAAAATACAAAATTCCACACTATTTAGATAGGTGTTTGAAATCTCTACAGTGGGATTCTTCAATATCCTGAATTCAATGGTGCGATTTTCATGAACATCACTTGGGTTTTTAGGGTTGTTTTCCCCTTTTAGAAAACCTCTCATATTTTATCAGGCTACAAGATTTTGATGGATAACATTAAACTTTCCATTAATACTGTTGAATGTGTGTCTGTGTGGGGGGGAGGGGGTGAGAGGAGTTACCAGCCCTCTTTATGTCTGCAATCGTACAGCGTAATAATAGGGGACAGTCAGGCTACCGAGGGTCAATTCTTGAGTCGAGCTGCGAAGCTGTAGAGCTGTGGTATCCTGTATATATGGTATTTAAGATGATTGTAGTGGTAAACGCCTTTATTCTCCCTTTATAGGGGAGATAATCTCTGCCTATATGTGTATATACATATATATATATATATATATATATATATATATATATATATATATATATATATATATATATATATATATATATATATATATATATATCTATCATATATATATATATATATATATATATATATATATATATATATATATATATATATATATATATATATATATATATATATATATATATATATATATATATATATATACAAGCATTGTGTAATAACTTACAAAAGTATTTTTTAAGTCGTAAAACTAGATAGGATATTTAACTACTGGTTAAAACTTAAAGCATTTAAAAAATAAAACATATATATATATATATATATATATATATATATATATATATATATATATATATATATATATATATATATATATATATATATATATATATATATATATATATATATATATATATATATATATATATATATATATATATATATATATATATATATATATATATATATATATATATATATATATATATATATATATATATATATATATATATATATATATATGTAAATTAAGAGAAGTTATGTTGATAAATAACTCAATTGTTAAAAACAAATAATAATTATGTACTGGAACAATTTATTTAATCACTGCAATTTTTGTTCTTTTTACCAATTTTAAGTCAGTCAGTCAAAGATGTTATTTGATAAATAGTAACTGTAATTTAAAATATATATAAAAAAATCAATCCGAATCTTAGACTTATGTTGTATAATTTAGAGTCGTAATACGCCTTTCTTCAATGGCTTGAAAGAATTTCATATGAAATGATTTTAATGTTAAAATTTGCGTAATTACAATTTTATTTATATTATAGCAATCCCATAATTACGAAAGGTTTTCAAAATAACCTTATTAATGTATAAATTTGCTCAACAGCATTTGTTACAACTAGACAAATCTTCCATATACGACTTAACTCATTTTCTTATATTTTTTTTAACGCTTTGGTTCTACTTTAAAACCACTTGAGTAATTAACTGTCATTAAATTACTTTATGCCTGTTTGTTTATTCAAACTTTTGAGCATTTTAATTTTTTTTTGAATTTTCAGGTGATTTAGACAGTTACAAAAAATGTATTTGTCTGTAATCTCTTTTTTTTCAGATTTAATGTCCCTTTGAGACAAGGCTCCATTTAACAGCTTGACTTGATTTGCTAAAAATTTAGCAGTTCATTTGTACGACTGTTTTGATATTACCAATCAACTCGTGTCTGCACCCTGAGGATTTCATTAATGGGGCTTTTCTCATATGGCGTGCTATAGCATTTACAGGTGCCATGTCATCAACTAAAGTTGAACAGAATGTTATAAAGTGATAACTACAATAACTATTTTTGTAGTATTGGCTGCCTTTTTTTATTTATTGCTTTCGGGTTCTCATGGCTGTTCTGTTCTCGGTACAAATAACTCCTTTATAGAGCATATGCCTTGTCTTCGTGGAAAATGGTAACTTATTTTCTAAGAAAAAATTAATAAGATTGTGACTACTTTGACTCACTAACCTTTAGTGGTCTTGTCTTAAGTTTCAATTTCACCTTAGGTCCTTTAGGCTATTAATGCGCCTCTTTTTTTTAAATTGCTTATGCCATGATAGTCATTTTTCCAAAAACGACTCCCACATAAGAGAGCATAATTTTTCCTGTCTACTTGGAGCATATCTCCAATATTTCTATTAATCTCGGCCCCAGTTAACCACTGTAACGGTGGCTTAGTAGTATTAATGCTACTTATTTTGTACTTATTTAGTACAATTTTCGTACTAGTCTCCTTCGGTCAGTTCAATATGCATGTATATCAGAGTTTAACTGACTCCGTAGATTTTTTTTCACTTCAATTTTGTCTGGATACATTTTAAAATTTAACCCTTTGTATTATTCTTTTCTATTATTCAATTCAATTAATAATAAGTTTTTTTTTCAAGTATCTTTACGACCTTTAGGAATTAATAGATCTTTTTTGAGCCTGTATTTAAGTACTACCTGTTTTATTCAATAGCATTTACAAGTTTTTATGTTAATTATCCTTCTATGGTCAAATTCAGCTTCTCCTTATTTTTTAAGGAGTGGGGGGTGTCTCTTTCTGTAAAATACATTGTTTTTGAAATCATTCAAATTGTCCTATTCGAAAGTTTTTGTGCTACAAAAGTATTGTGTTTGTCCGAATATTTTAGAAAAATTTTAATTAAGTTTCCACCCGATTTCCTAGTTCTCATTTCTTCATAGAGATGTAATTTTTACGATATCCTGATTTCCGAAAAATTGTGTGGTTTTCATTGCAAACACATTGTCTATGGTATTTCACCAAATAGTGCCTAGTTCATGCCAAATTCTGTTTAGAGATAGGGGTTATCAGTGCCCAATGTTGTTTCCCTATAATCTCTTACTTTATTCGCTTATGGTATTGATCCTCAGTTTAATTTTTGCCTTAGTTTTATATAGTCATTAAGTGCAATTTGTCTCTTTCGTGATATTTTTTACTATTTCCCTGTTCTAAAGGCTTATGGGTTTAGTGCCCGGGTAAAATTACCCACATGCTATTTATTTTTTTCCTAGCATGTGGAACTCTAACCGAACATTCAGCCAAAACCTCTCCAGTTTGACCTATATTTCTAATATAAATTTGGTTTTCTTGGTGGATCCCCCCCCCCCCAATGACAAGACGTTTAGCAGGTTTTTTTTTGAATGCAAATGGTCCTGTCATTTGGTGTCTTTCACCTGCAATTTCCTTGCCCTGATTACTGTTAATGATGTGTCGTGAATTTATTTAATATGTGATATTATTTATACCCGTGAAAACTTTGTTTTATACTGTGCTATATTTTTAAATTGTGACACATTTTATCTACGGCTTCTTGTTTATATATACTGTCCTTATTGTGTAAGTATTCATTTGTTATCATCTATTATTTATAATAAGATTACAGCTAGCTTATACATGTAGTGCGCACTTAATGTAAACTCTCGCTGTTTTTCCTATTAAAATTATTTTTAAATTCTTCAAAAACAATTTTTTTCAGGTGCGGTTGAAAGTGTCACCTCAGAGAGTGAAATCTCAGTAGATGCTTTTCATCTAATTAAAGACGACACACAAGCAGCGATTAAGTACAACTTTCACTTTACTAAGTCTTAAACAGCCTGATCCGGTAATCCAACATCTTTCGTTTTTTTTTTAAATTATCCCCCAAATATTTTTTTCAATTTGCATGTCAAACTAACCGATTTCGAATAATGATTCTAAAGTCTTATAGTCCAGCTAATTTAATTACATCCATTAAAAGTTACGAGTCACCTATTAATGCCCTGCGTAATTGTTTCCGTGTTAAGGTTTCTGTTGGCTTCCTATCACAATCTGTTTGTCGACTAATTTCGATATAAGGGACTATTGGCTTTATTCTATTTGCTTTCTACTATCAGACTGTATTTATTTGATATATTGTGAAGGATATTTTGACATTATTAAAATATAGATATTTCTTTAAAGGCTCTTTATTCGTTTTATTTTTTTTCCGTTATCCTTATTTTATTCAAATATTAATCGGGAGGGAGCTACACTTGTTCTGCCTTTCTCCGCTTTTTGGTCTAAATTCTGAACCCCAAATTGTTTTTTTTCGTCCTTATAATGTTTCTAAGTTTTCCGTGTTTCCCATAATATGGTTCAAAAGGTTATAATTCAAGCATGGTTGGGTTGCTTCGTCAAATGTGGTTAACATTTTTTACTCGCGACGTTTGGTGTTTCTCATATGTTATTTAGCTACATTTGATTCTGAAGAAGAAGCTAATTGCTGTGCTTCTGGTGTCTTTACATTTCCCAACAATTTCTCTCTTAAAGACGATTTTCTTAACAATGGCCCAGATTTATTTATATCTGTTTCTGTAGAAGAATTATCGGTGTTACAATATATTAGCTTGTTTCTGGTAGATAGTTTTTGTTCCAAAAGCCATTTTTGTGTCAAGACTGTAGGTGAATCTAGTATAGGAAAATCATATAATTCATTGGTTCCTTCCACTATTTCTTTCTCTTTGGATTTCACCTTTGCTTCATCAAGTTTTAAACTATTAGGTTTGTGTTTGAAGCTCTTCTTTATTGCTTTCGCCGCTATTATCCGATTGGCATCGAATGATTCCCTTTTTTCTTGTTTGTTGTGGAAATTTTGTGGCCAAGACTAGCTTAAATACTCCTTCCGCTCCTTCCAACTATTACGGTTGTTAAAAAGGTGATAGAATTAATATAATCTTCGGATGTATACTGTTCAAATTGTTCGTCTATTTTCTGCGTCTTAAAGAAAAGGCTTTTATCACGAAGGTTTTGAAAAAAAAATCCTTCTTGCACTTTCTTATAGTCCTTTATTTCTTTATTTTACTTATTCCGATGCCTTAGACTACATATTAAGCTTTTTTGTAGAATTTTTTTCATTCTTCAGTGCCCATTCCGCATTGATTGGAACTTTTTTGTCCCTTATACGTCTGTATTGTATGCGCAAATTAAGTCTCCTAAGACATAATTTGGCTTATTTTTGCTTGTTCTGTCATATTTTTTTTGTTCTGTTTTCGTGCTTTCCAGTCTGTGATTAGCCTGTTCTATAGCTTTTTTCATTCTCAACGCCATTTCTCACTTCTTTTGCTCTAGGTTATAATCTAATCTATCAATTTGTATTTCATCTAAACAAATTATGGGTTCTCTTAGATATTGTAAAAAAATGGCGTTTCTTTAAGAGAAAGTGAAAAAAGCCAATTATACTGCAACGACCATGAATGGAATAGATTTATCTCGATTTTTATGTTCTTTTCTTACATGTATCTTCAGAATGTGAGCAAATTAAGCATCTTTGTATTTGAACTCCGCATTGGCGGCGGCCATGTAATACGTGGTAAACCATCGTTTTACCCTCAGATATTTTGTAATTTTGTCTTACAACTTGGCACCGAAGTCTTGCCAGTTGTCACAAAGTGAAATTCTAAGAAGAACTTTGAATTTCAAAAAGAGGTGGAGGACAAAACCCTCCGGAATGTTATTTGTCTTATCGTGTTTAATTTGAAAGGTGTATAAATACGAACTAAAATGGTCTAAAACCTTATGTGCACGTCTGTCTCCTTTCTCTAAAACTGGCAATCTTCCTCTTCTATACCAATTTTCTATTTGCATTTGTTCTTCCACCCTTTACGGGGTGGTGTAGAGGCTCACATTAGACTTTGGTATATTTGGTGACGACTACGTTTTGACGCACTTTTGTAATCTTTTTATGAAATTCTTTTCTGTATAGTGTATTTTTGGAAAATAAAAATTTTCTTTTAGTCTTCTAATGGTTTCTTCTTCTTCCACTTGATGGCCATAATTTCTGTTCGTCACTTGTAAAATTCTTTCTTCCAATTATTTCTGAATCACCGGAAAAATTTTTAAGTAATTGCTAATGTACCCCTGGGGTGTTTTTAAGCAAATAAATATGAGGTTTTTCTTTTATCCAGATCAAAACTATCTAAGGCTTTCTAAGACTGTTTAAATTGATCCGACGTCTTTACTTCCTTTTACAAAAAGTATTCCATTAATAAGCAAAAATCTATTTTATCTTGAGGATTCGAATTACTGCTCATACATTTTATTTTTAGGCCTTACAACCAGCTTCTGATGGTTTTGTTCTAACTTTTCTTAGTATCTGGGATTCTTTGCAAACAGGCTGGTGAAAGGTTTTGTAAGGCCTTTGTAGTTATTGAGGTATATTAATATTTTTTTAGATATAGGATCCATTGTATCAGTCGTACTTAATCATGTTAGATCGTTTGTTACCAAATTGAGTAGTGTCTGTGTATGTTTAAAATAATTTTTTTGCCAAGCAAAACTGTGTAGAATTATGTTGTAGGTGCAGCTACTACCGTACACTCTTTCAATCGTTGAATATTTTTTATCACCTTCCGTCTTAACCCTTATGGAATATACAGCTATTGCCTCTACTCCTTTAAAATATATATTTAAAAATCAGACACCAAATACTTACCCTGACGTGTCTGTTTTTAAATATAAGTCATTTCATAAGCCTGGCAGTTTAGGTATTGGCGCCTGTAACAATTGCCTGTTTATTTTATCAAGCGCCTGTATTGCGTCCACTGGAGATTCGAATTTGCATAATTTTTTCAGAAGGTTTGTCAAAGGTTGTGCTAATGTTGCATAGTTTTTAATGTATCGTCTGAGATAAGTTAACGAACCACAAACTGATCAACAGCTTCTTTGGTCTTTAGGTTGCTGTAAATTTTCTATGGCTGAAAATTTTTCTCGATTTGGAAAAATAGCACCCTAGGTTATCAGGAGCCAAAGAAAAACTTGCTTCGGCGCAAGTATTTTTAACTTTTTTGGTTTTAATTTTAAGCATAATTTTCTGAGTTTTTCCAGTATTTCTACAAACCCAACTTAGTGATCTACGAGATTTTCATTAAACAAAATTAAATCATCTAACTAATCCAATACAACTGTTTTTCTTTCCGGTTTAACATCCTTTAAAATCAACTGCATTAGACAACAAAAACAATGTTTAATAAAGGAGAAGCCAAATAATATTAACTCAATTCTGAATATTCTTCCGTCATCTAAGTTTATTGGGAGTTTGCAATTAATTTCTGGATCTAAATCTATTTGCCAATATCCTTCTATTATGTCAAAACAAGTATAGTATTTTGTACCTCCTAGCGAATCTACAATTATGTTAATTCTAAGCAACATCGTCATATACTTCGACGTGGTGGGAATTTGTAGTCCATTACATGGACATAACCCCCCTGTGTTTCCTTTGTTTCTGAATGCTTATAGCTGAAAACACCAATTACTAACATTTTCTCTCATTATTCTGCGTTGTTCTAGGTGTTTCAGCTGGTCGTCCAGTGTTTATTTAAAATGATAGGGTTTTTTTTGTAGTTACTTTTTAATTGAAGGGCCCTCTGTTGGAATTGTTTTCTTGATTAAGTCGTTTAATCCATAATCCGAGTTGTGTCTTGCAAATGTCCTTTTGAAATGCCGAAGCATGACTCCAACCTGGGTTTTTACACGCTTTGGTAACTTTTTGAAATCAAATCATTGCAAAAAATCAGTTTTTATCATCTCATATCCATGTTGTTGTATCAGTTTCGAGAAGGAAGTTTGATTTTGGACAATGAATTCTATGCTTTATTCTGGACTACTCTGAGATTTTATTTCTGAGCTTGAATTCTTTTTAACTTACCCCATTTGTGTGTCGCTCTTCTTTGCTTTATTTTTGATTAAATGGTAAATTTTGAAGTATATGTCACCACTTTACATTTTAAAAACTAAATTTTCCACAGTGATTAGGGGGTATTTTCCTAGGGTGTAACCCCCTATCATTGCATTCATCATCTTAAATTTTTGTTGTTTTGTATTTAATTTTACTAGCATTTGAAAGGGTATTCCCCCTACTATATGAACTTTTCGCTTATTTTTAGTTTATGATTTGAATTGTCTTTTTTCTTATCTGTTGTTATGCAAATGTTCCTATTAGTTTCATTGTCCTGATTTATGTTTATTGTATCAGATATGTGTTTCTATAAAATCCCATATTTCCTTATATCATCTTCATCTAAAAGACATGAAAAATGTAACTATTTGGGAGTTATCACTACTGCTGATATTTATTTATCTCCTGTACCGAAGTTTATTTGATGTCCTTCAAAAATTTCCAGTCGTTACCTCTTCACTGATGTCAAGGAATTCCTGCATCTGATTACATATTATTTTAAGTTATGAAGTAGTCTCACGGATGCCTCCTTTTACCTTATTGATTTTTATGCACCACCCATATCTAGTAAGCACGATAAAGTCTGAAAACACTTAATTTCGAAAAAATGCAAAGTAAGTTACCAGTTTCAAATTTCATTTGTATCGCTGCACCTCAAAGTATGAAAGAGGCCCTTTATGTAAACAGATCTATTAGCTCTTACAACCTTGTCGCTCTAGTCACATGCCCACTTCTTGACCAAGTTTTTGAGGCTGTCCCAGTTTTCCTCAGTGTGGCGACTTTGACCCTTGGTGTTGATAGCCATTTTGCATTTAGCCTGTATTAAGGAATATTATTAGACGTCGGTAAAGTTCCAAGTGGGCTCTGTTCTTCCGGATTTTTGCCCCCCCTGCGTTATGACTTTCTAGCTTTTCGTTTACGTTTGGTCCCCTGTGTGTATTTTATGCCAACACTACGCAGATCCTCTGCTTGTTTGTTCAAAAAAATAGTAATAAAATTTTCTATTAAGTTGTTTGTTGGTTTCCTGTTTACTTAATTGTATTCTTGATTGTTCTTTTTTGGTTCTCAGATTTTCTGTCTTTAGTAGGGGTGGGTCCATACAATTTCTATATTTATGAGCTGCTAGTCACTCAACACTACGGACTCCGTAGGAACTTCCCTATATAGCAACATTTGACCTCCGCCGCAGCGATTCGGTTCGTGATTTGACATTTAAAATCCCATTCGTTTCTACCTCCGTTCGCATTGTTTACTGTAGTGATTTTCATTGCAATTTATTGAGATTTGATAAAACTTTTTCATAAACTTGTCAGTGCCAACTTTTTCCTCTACTATGATAACGCACTTCTTTAGGTTTTTCGCTTCCCATAATAATATTAGCCTTAATAGTTTATTTGGTAACACTTGGGCATAAGTTTGTAATTGTAATTTCTGTACTGTCTGTCTGTCTCTGTCTAATTATTTCAGCCTTTTTCTAGTTGTTAGTAAAGGGATCTATAAATTTGTTTGTCATATTCCCTGATAATAATTGAGATATTGAATGTCACTACCTCTGTTCTTTATCTCTTGGAGATACTTGTTTCTATAAACCTTATTTTAAAAGACTAAATTAGAGACGGATATTCTTGGGATCTTTTTCCTTAATTGCCTCAAAGTTTTTAAGGGTGTTTCCCCTAAATGTGGCCGCAAAACATCGATTTTTAACCTTATCGTCAAATGACTTAGCTACTTCGTCGAAAATTTTTAAGTTTCCGATAAACGCATCTAAATTTGAAAATCCTACATTTTTGAGCATACTTTTTGTAATTTTCAACATCGTTCATCGGGAACCAATGTTATCTTATGGTAAAATCATTTTATTTCAATTGGCTATTTTTATCTTGCCCTGTTAGTACAGTTTTTCCAGTGACCACCAGTTGTGGTAACGTGGTTTTTATGGCACTTGGGTGAATCTGTTGTAAATGCCTTTATTCTCCTTTTACAGAAGGGAAGAACCCGTGTCCTGAGATCATTAAAATTTGATAGGGTACCTTAGACTATGGCCAGACTAATGAGGTGTTCCAGCTGGGTATGTTCGAGGGACTAAAAGTAAATTGTAGAAAGGTCGTCTATATTACAATACTTTTATTCGATTAACATATAATAATACCAGATATATATTTTCTACTGGGACTGGCTGTCCCAAGTAGACCACAAGTCTCGGAACACTACAATAATATATGATATGATACTTAGACACTTACGATGATCCGACAAAATTCCAAGGTATTTCTAAAACAATGGACCAGAGGTCAGTCCGGCATAAAGTTAGTATCAGTCCGCCCCTTCCCATAAAATGTATCTTTTATACATTTTCATCAACCACATCTTCCTGGACCCAACCCACGCAATAGCTAGGAAGTGGTGATTTCTCAATTTCCCGTTTAGGTAGGAAGTGGTATTTCGAAACTTTATATTTGCGTCTTAATATATTTTTGCTAAATTCCAAATTGACTTAATTAGAAAAGCTTTACTACATAGGCAATATAAGCGGCCAGTTGGAATGCGAACTTTATGCTAAAGTAAACCGCTTTATTCGACCTGGATGTATTAACGCATGGATGACCACTAAAATCCTTAAAAAAAAGTTTGAATTTGCAATCAATAAAAAAGTGACAGGCACTCTACCCCCTTTTCTTGTATAATTGTATTTGTGCCTTTATGACTGCTTGTATCAATATATGCATGGAGGAACCGGCTGTAGCAACATAGGTATGAGATGACTGCTTGTATCAACATTGGCATGGCGATAACCGCTTGTATCCATGTGGGCATGGTAAAAAAGAAGTTAAACAAATAAAAAAAAACTTTTTTGGTAAAAAAAGAAATTTTTAAGTGCCCATTTACATATTTTCAGCGTGTTTTGAACCACAACAAGATATTTTGAAGCAGATATTTGCATATTTTTATCCTGTTTCGAGCAATAACAAATTTCAAAGGAAACATTTATATATTTTCATCATGTTTTAAAAAAGACAAAATACAAAATTTCATCGTGTTTTGAACAACACCATATTTTGAAGCAGACATTTGCATATTTTTTTGCTTGCTTCGGATAAAAAAATTCATTTTGAAACACACATTTGCGTATTTTCATCATGTTTTAAGCAACAGCGCATTTTCATGACAATGAAATAGAATTTTTGAATAGAATAACATTTTTTTTAACTTGAAAATTTTTTCTACTTTTTTTCATGTCTTTAAATGACATGTGTATGCTTGCATTAAAATAATTTGCTTGTAATATTTTCTTTTATGAATATAAAATGAAAATGTTGTAAGTATGTTACTCGTGATTCTTTTTTTTCCAATTACATAATTTTTCAGGACTTAGTTTTATCAACAACTTTTAAACTTAATCTTGTTTATGTATTTAGAATACACTGTTTATACTTGTGGCAATAAAATTCGGTTGATATTTTATTGGAATATGAAATAAAAATGGTAACATCTGTTGGTTGTGATTTTTCTGGTAGACAAAATCTTCTGAAGTAACATTTTTTTCAGGACTTATGCCTACTTTTTTCAACATCCTTGAACTTGGAAATCTTCAGACTTTGTTTTATGTCTAAATAAGCTTGTGAGTACTTGTCACAAAAAATTTGATTATCATATTTTTCTTTTGGAATATGAAATGAAAATGGTATAGGCATGGGTCGTGATTTTTTTCTGTAGAAAAAAAACTTGTACATTTTTTTTTTAATGACTTATTTTTTTTATTTTTTCTGAACTTAGAAAATGTACAAATATTTTTCATATCTAAATGACTGTGTATACTTGTAGCCAAAAATATTGTCTATTGTATTTTTGGAATAAGAACTGAAAGAAACTGAATAATAATCATAGGCAGTATCTAGATTTTACTTAACTTTTCTTTTTCAAGTCTTAGACATTGTATACTCTTAACAAAAAATATGGTTACGAAATTATTTTTTGGAGTATGAAATGGAAATTATATATGTATGTTAGTCATGAATTTCTTATCTTTTTAAAAGAAACAGCTTTTGTAATGGTATTTCTTTATTAAAATGGGTATACGTTTGTTAGTTACGATTTTTTTCTTGTCAAAGATGAACAGAATATTTTTTTTCATTTTATTCTGTTTGTAATCAGCAGTGGTAGAGTCATATTAAAATGAATGAAGCGGATAAACAAAATAAAAATACACATTTGCATATTTTCTCCTTGTTTTCAGCAAAAACACATTTTGAAGCACATTACATATTTTTATCATGTTTTTGTTTTAGTATGAATGAAAATGAAATACTTTTGTTTGTCAAGGTAAATGTCACGATAATTTTAGTCACGACTTTTTCTTTTTTCTCGTCAAAGATAAACGGATTATTTTTGAACTGTTCTTTTGTTTGTAATCAGCAGTGTGAGATTCAGTTTAAAATGAATGAAGAGGGCAAACAAACAATAAACATTTCCATACTTTCTTAGTATTTGAGCAAAAACATATATTAAAGCAGACATTTGCATATTTTCATCTTGCTTGGAGCAATAATAAGTTTTTAAGGACACATTTACATATTTTCATCGTGTTCCGAACCACAACAACATATTTCTAAGCACACTATTGCATATTTTCTTCTTGTTTCGAACAAAAAACAAAATTTGAAACAACAAAAAGAAACACATTCGCATATTTTCATCATGTTTCAAGCAATAATACATTTTAAAGCAAAGAGGAACTGAAAAGTCTCTTAACAAAGATTTGGCTTTTTTGGAGCATGAAATGAAAATTATATGCGTATATTAGTCACAATTTTTTGTTTAAGAAGACAACTTTCGTAATGAAATTTCTTTTGTTTTTTCACAACAAATTTTGGTTTTGGACTTGGAAATTTGTTCAGCTTTTTTTTGGCATGTCTGAATGACATTGTGTAAACTCGTAACAAAAATTTTGTTATCATTTTTTTTTTTTTTTTTTCATGTCATAAAGACATTGTATATACTTTTAACAACAATTTGGTTACGAATTGTTTTTTGATTTTTGTTTAACTTTTGAACATTTTCATGACTTAATTACAATTTTTATACTCCTAACAAACAATATGATTATTATATATTTTGGAATATAAAATGAAAAAGGTATAAGTATGTGAGTCGTGATTTTTTTCTTTCATTCAGAAAAAAACATGTACATTTTTTTGTCATGACTTGTTTTTAACTTTTTTAACTTAAAAAATTTTTTCTACCTTTTGCATGTCTAAATGACATTGTGTATACTTGTACACAATGATACACAACAAAAAATATGCTTATTATATTTTGATATAAGTATGTTAGTTGTAATTTTTCCTAGTTTTTTTTCTTTTTTTGAACTTTTACTTTTTATAGTTTTTTTTTATACAAAATACAAATTATAGCTATGATTTTTTTTAGTAAGAAATGAAAATTATATATGTATGTTAATCACGATTTTTTCTGACAAAGATGAACGGAATATTTTTTCACTTTTAGTTTGTTTGTAATCAGCAGTGTGAGAGTCAGTTTGAAATGAATAGAGCGGACAAACAAAAAGTACATATTTGCATATTTTCTTCTGGTTTTGAGCAAAAATTTTCTTTTATTGAAATTCGTACACGTTTTTTATTCACGATTTCTTTTTCTTGTCAAAGATAAACGGAATATTTTTTCACTTTTACATTGTTTATAATCAGCAGTGTAGGGGTCAGTTTAAAATGAATGAAGCGGACAAAAGGAATACACATTAGCATATTTTCTTCTTGTTTTGAGCAAAATACATTTTGAAGTACATATTACATATTTTCATCGTGTTCTTATGGAGCATGAAATAAAAATTGTATTCAAATGTTAATTGATCTTCTTAAATTTGTTTTGCCCCTTAGGTTTTAAAAAATTTTTTGGCCAAATATACCTAAATATAACTTTTTTTTATTGTTGCTTACTAAATTTCAATATGTTATTTCTTGGTAATTTCTATTAACTGTTTTTTCTGACTATACATTTGTATTGCTAATTAATTTCTAACTCAACATTTTTTCCTGCTAACTAAATTTTAATTAACTTTTTCTTTGTCAGCTTTTCTTCTTGCAAACTAATTAATTAAATTCTAAATTTTTTTTCATAAATACTAAATTATGATACCTTTTTTTTCGTTGTCAAAATGTTTCTTGCCGATTAATATCTAACCGATTAATGCCGATTAGTTTCTAAACGATTAATTTTTTTCTGCTAATCAAATTTTAAGTCTTTTTTTCTTCATTAATTTTTTGTTTAAATAATTTCTAACAGAAATCCAAACAGAAAAGAATTCTGGGTTATAAAGCTAAAAAAAAAACGGAATTTATGCTTGGATATGAAAAATAAGGAAATCTAAAAAAAAATATAAAGTAATTTTTTAGGAGGGGTGGTCAATTTTGGAAGGAATACGAAAAATGCTCAGAATTGAAAATAAAGAAGATTGGCTTGAATGGTTAGCTTTAGAGACCTCTCGAAGACTTTAATTATGTATTCCAGGTTTAGATATTGTTCATTATTTTCCTGTGATGTTCCATGTCGAAAATGATCCATGGATTAATTTCAAAAATCCCTGTCCGTTATTCTTTTGAAAATTACGACTTGATAGCTCCAGCCGATCCTGAGATATTAATTTTTGACTTTTCATAACATTTATAACACTTTTTGAACTTGGGGGGGGGGGATAAAAATTTCTATATTTTTTATTGGGATAGTAAAATAGGTCAAATATGAGTTCACTGCCATTTTAAATGGTTCTCATGCTTCAGATACTGTGTTTTTCCCATTGGCACGTCTTAAATAGCACCGCTTATTACTACTAATGCTCCCTGTATTGGCACTCCCAGGAAGATCAAGCATGAGCTACCAGCAGCGTTTGTTCTGCACATGGATCGTCAGCCTGGTTTCCCAATATTCATTTTTGCTCAGGACAATACTATTGTATCGTATGTGCCAAATAATAGCAAAGCCGTAGCTTTAACCTCTTCAATGCACAGCACAAACAAGATAGATACAAAATCAAGCATGGCGAGGATAGTCAAGTCTTATAAAGCAAATAAATTTGGCGTTGACACTTTAGATCAGAAATATGTCAGCTAAACTACCAGTCATCGCTTTCAGTGCTGGTGACTTACAATCTTCTTTGCAATGCTGGATATTGCAGACGTAAACACTGGCGTACTTGTCAACACAACAAGATGTCACCAACAGATCTGCTTACAGTTGGGACTATCCCTTACGAAGCCTCATTTGATGGTTTGAGCCTCCACCAACTCCCTTCCTCGAAAACTTCGAAAGTGTCCAATATTGTTGGGGTCGAGTCTACAGGTAGTTCGGACACTGAAGTTTCGCGTTCTGGCTGCAAAAATC
Source organism: Artemia sp. Qi Xiang Cuo (assembly GCF_049724085.1). Classification (NCBI taxonomy): domain Eukaryota; kingdom Metazoa; phylum Arthropoda; class Branchiopoda; order Anostraca; family Artemiidae; genus Artemia; species Artemia sp. Qi Xiang Cuo. Next base: position 49,297,956 of record NC_142813.1, on the reverse strand, counting down.
AGCGCTACAGTCACTGTCCTTGTTCAGCTGACCGGAAGATGAACGGGATCTGCAGCATCTGCAAAAAGGGGTCATGTCAGGACCACCTCAACGAATTGTGCCCAAAATACATGTAGATGGTTCATTTTTATTTTTAACATATTCTATTGGATTGTATTTCCTTTATTTAAATTACAAGTTCCTACCTGAAATACTATTTTATTTACAAGCGTTTTAGTTATGAGGTAAGTGTTTATCCGACCCGATCAATTACGTGACGAAAAACAACCCCATCAGTTATGTGTTAAGCAAGTTCAGTGCTTCAGATCGCTCCCTAAGAAAAAGTAAAATAAAATTATAATTCGAGCTGTGAGTACATAGATCAGAAACCAAACAGTACTGTGATTTAAGTATCATGTCCTTTCGCCGCAAGTTACAGCTGTCGGCTTGTTACAAAATCGCAAGTCTTATAGGGAACATAATCCATAGCTATTTACATCGACCACATACATAAGCGTTTGTTCTTTAAATAGATGTAATTTACTTGGTGTAATTTTTTTTTTTTGCGATTAAAAATACAAGCGTTTCACGCCTATATTGGGGTAGCACCGTTGGGGTCGGATCCAGAATTTTTACTCGGGGGATTGGGGTATTTTTTGCTCGGAGGAGCGGGCACCAAAAAAGTTTTAAAGGATGCAACAACATTTTTTTTACATGCATTTTCGTTATTTTTTTATGAGTCATACACAAATTTCGGGGAAGGGGGATTCAAACTTGGTAACCTCCCCCCCCCCACACCTCTAGGTACGGCCCTGCAGCGGGGCATTTTTCGGGTAGCTACAAACATGGAACTGAAATAAACGTAAATTCATAATATTTTTTAGTTAATTTTAATTCGTCTTCCTATGGGGCTGCTCTCAGCAGGTCTGGGGACCTTTCTTGTCTCAGCAGGACCTGAGTTTATTTTTATATTAACATTTATTTGAGTGAATCCCAGGCTCAAACATCGGTGCCTTCCAGTCAAGTGAGTTTATTTGAGTGGATACAATTCAAAAACATATTAAAATGAACAAATTATATGGAAAAATATAAGAAATTATTGAAAATAATAAAAAAACATCAAGAGAAAATCTTGAGCGTCAAGTGCGTCAAGAGAAAATCTTGACGCACCAGAGGGAAGAGAAACTGGGGGAAATTTTAACAGATTAGAGGGGTAAGACCACTCTGTTAAAGTGTCTGTCGCTGTTCTTTCCTTTTGTGTCAGAATATTTAATCTTCCCTCCCCGATTTGAATTTTTACCAGTGATAAATGTAATAGTGATACACCGAAAAATTATATTTACGTCCAAATAATAGACATTTTTCCTGCTAACTTTTCAACGAAATTACCCCCAAAAGTTGTTTTTAAAAAATCTAGAGGGGGGTAAAAATTTAGGAGGGACGTGTTTCCCTCCCAATTGACTCCACTGCTCCTTGGATAAGTTTTAGTATGTTAATTTTCTGTTGTCCTACTGTTTTCGTGTATCAACGTAAGACAAAAATTTTGATTTTTGATGAAACGAAAAAATTATAAATATCTATAAACATAAAAGCATAAAAAAGGAGAAATAAAAAAATTCTATTTAAAAAATTGATGGTGATAAACGATTGAGCTTCCGTCTTTCAAGTCTAGAAGAACTGGTTCGAAAATGTAGCAAAAATACGATCTCCCCAAGTCAGTTAGACGTTTTTTAGAGTTGACAGTTTGTGCTGAGAAAGCAGCTTTACTTCATCTCAAAATACGGGAAATTTATTTCCCTTGAATTTGTTCAGACTTTTTTTTTGAAAGTTTCAGAATATAATCCTTTCCAGTCATCTTTCTAAAACTTGTGAAAACGCAAAACTCAAATGTTGAAATTCAGTTTATTCATCTACTGAATTCTATCCTTTCATCTACTGAATTCTATAACTTTGCTCTGCATTTTTTTCTAGACTGGAAACAGTTTGAGAGCACGTCAAAAACATACAAAAATGGGAAATTTCTATTAGTTTTTGGGCAAGCTAAGATCATTCTCTCCCAAAAGTATTTCTCTCCGAAACTAATCAATACAGTGATACAAGTCCTTTCGATGAGAGCTGCAGCTGTAAGCTTGTCTCAAAACCGCAAAGGGGACCTTATCAATTGGACACTGGAAAAGGCGTGCTACCTTCATTCTCTTCTGCTGCTTATAATACCCGATAGCTACCGTAGTCTTATGCATATTCATAATACATTAAGTGCATAAATCTATACTAGTACTCAGAATTTAATCTACCCTTATCTATTTAGCATATAGAGTTCTCTCCAAACAAAACTCGGTTTGTGTTTTAAATTATACAGCCAAGGAAGGGGAGGGGGCATGCAGTACGAACTGAAGAAATTTCTCCCGGCAAATGTACTGAATAGTTCTGATAATATTTGAGATAACGTTCTAGCACTGCCAATAGTTAAGAGCCATAAGGCTTCAATCTATTATTTATCATTAATTTATTTTTCCCAGAGCCACATCGTATGGAAGAGGTAATCGTAGAAACTTAGGACTGCCCTTTTAAGAATCGAAAGTGGTTTCAGGGATCCAACCCCCTCCCATGCCCATTTTAGCTTCCCTGGCCCCAAAGACATCTGATCAAAATTTTGAGATAATCATTTTGTTCAAAATAGTCTAAAGGTCAAATAACTATGTCTCCGGAAATGAAAAGACTTTCTACAGCACCTGGGGCAAGGGTTGTAAGTTATGCAAGTTGCCCATTGTTTACATTTGTTATTGGGTTGGAGATGTTGAACAAAATCAAAAGGCACTATAGGCTATGCATGTTGGTTGACAAACAAACGTATCAGCAATATCCAAGGAACAGCTGAAATATTAAATTGAAACTTTTGGGGCATGTTGAGAGGGATGTTGAAAAGTGATTGGAAGGCAACCAGTCCCCTTCCTCTCTCGCCTTTTAGATGTCCCTCTCAACATTGATCGAAATTTTGAAAAAGCCATTTTGTTCAAAATAGTCAAAAGATCTAATAACTATGCCTCTGGGATGCCATGCCCCCCACAACTCCCAAGGCAAGGGTTTTAAATTATGCAATTTTCCCATTGCTTACTTACAAGATTTATCACTGGGAAAGGGTGGAATGTTTGGTCGTAAATTTCTCCAAAAAGGTTGGAAATTCAGGGAATGTTAAGAAGAATGTTGAAGTAAATAAAAAGAATCCTATGTGCAACCAGATGCTCAAAAGGGCATATCTGCGATATCTAAGGAACTGCAAGGGAAATATCTCCAGTTGATTTATTTGGATTAGTTTTATTGATATATGTTAGATAGGCTGCGAAGTAATAATTTTTGTTCGTTTTATGTTTCAACTTCACTCTTTACTTCCCTCGAAAAACTTAGTTTTTTAAAATTAATCTATGCTCGTTTTTGATTAAAATTTAATTTAGAAACAACACTGCTATGACCTTTTCTATTTATCCGGAATAATTTCTGTTTGTTTTAAATTTTAATGTTGGTCCTTAGTTTCAGTTGAAAACTTTTTTTATATATAATTTCTAATCATCTCCAATCTAGGGATCATCTCCAATCTCCAATCATCTCCAATCTAAGACACTTCAACCCTTATTAAGGAGCAGAACTAAGAAGACGAAGAAGAACTAAGACAAGAATTGAAGGAAAAAATAAGTTTAGAGTGAAAAAAAATCGAAATATAGTGTCGTTTCTTTTTTTAATTAAATAAAAAAAACAAGTTTTTTAAACTGAAAGTAAGGAGCGACATTAAAACTTAAAACGAACAGAAATTATTCTGTATATGAAAGAGACCGTCCCCTCCTCAACGCCTCGCTCTTTACGCTAAAGTTTTTTATTGTTTTATAAAATAAAGTTGTGAGACAGAGTCAAACTTTAGCGTAAAGAGCGAGGCGTTGAGGAGGGGACAGTCTCTTTCATATACGGAATAATTTCTGTTCGTTTTAAGTTTTAATGTCGCTCCTTACTTTCTGTTTAAAAAAACTTGTTTTTTTTATTTAATTTTTGAACGTTTTTGAATAAATGCAGGTTTTGATCTTGGCTCACAGTACATAAATAATTAAAACCAAATTTTCATATTAATTTAGTTTTATTTAGTTAAATGGCTTTCTCGAAACTTGTTTAATTTTATTTACGAACGTTTTTATTAGTAATAAATATACGTAACTTACGAATTAACTTACGTAACGAACTTCTATATTCATATATTTTTAATACATTTATTAGGGGGTTATCCCCCTAGTCAATATCTTACTCTTTAAGCGAAAGTTCAAATTTTGTTCCAATTCTTTAGAAATGACCGCTTAATCACAAAGGCTGTTAATTAGAATAAATAGCTCTTATGAAAGTACTAAAAAATCTTTGGCTTAAAGAGCGAGGCATTGACTACGGGGTGAACCCAATTATATATATAATATTTTCTGTTCGTTTAAAGTTTCGATGTTGCTGCTGTTGCAGTTGAAATACTTGTTTTTTTATATTAAATGTATGATCTTTTTTTAAATAATGCTGGGAAGTCCGGCGTCCCCTTCATAGCAATGTCCCTTCCCCCATGAACACTTCCTTCGTGGAAAGATCCTCCCACCTACCCCCGGCCCCCCCCCCCCCACTACCAGGAAAAATCTCCCCTGAAAACGTCTGTATACTTCCAAATAACCAATACTATATGTTAACATTGGGTAAAGTTCATAACTTTCAGCCCTCTCCCCGGGAACTTCGGGGGATTGAGTCATCCTAAAAGACATACCTAAAATATTTTCGAACATGCTGAACAAAATGGCTATCTCAAAATTTTGATCAGGTGACTTTGGGAAAAAAATGAGCGTGGGAGGGGGCCTAGTTGCCCTCCATTTTTTTTGGTCACTTAAAAAGGGCACTAGAACATTCAATTTCCATTCCAATGAGCCCTCCCACGATATTCTAGGACAACTGGGTCGATACGATCACCCCTGGGGAAAAAAAAACAAAAAAAAACAAACAAACAAATAAACACGCACCCGTGGTCTTTCTTCTGGCAAAAAATGCAAAATTCCACATTTTTATCGATGGGAGCTAGAAACTTCTACAATAGGGTTCTCTGATACGTGGAATATAATGGTGTGATTTTCATTAAGGTTCTATAATTTTTAGGGGGTCTTTCCCCCTTTTCTCGAAAATCAGCCAAATTTTCTCAGGCGCCTAACTTTTGACGGGTAAGATTAAACTTGATGAAACTTATATATTTGAAATCAGCATTAAAATGTGATTCTTTTGATGTATCTATTTGTATCAAAATACCGTTTTCTAGAGTTTCGGTTACCATTGAGCCGGGTCGCTCCTGACTTACAGTTCGTTTCCACGAACTGTTTGAAAAAAAAAAATAAAAAGATGAAATAGATCTTTAATTCTGTTTTAAAAAATTAAATTGAGTCATTCCTAAGAAAGTAGCTCCAGGCGAGTAGCTTTGACACAAAAGGTTAACTGAGCGGATAGGTTTGTATATCGACATACTTGCGTGAAATGTTTGCTAGCTCAACAGAAGTGTGCCTTTAGGCTTAGAGATTTATTACCTGTCCCTCAATAAAAAAATTTGGGAAGAATTACCTGAATTTTTCTACAGAATTGTTTTCCTTTGTCTTTCTTTCTCTTTCGATGCGCAATCTTACGTATGGAGAGAATATTACGGTGGAATTGTCAAGTAAATAACTTGAATAAGTAAGTATAACAATAACTAATCCTTCTTTTAATATACAACTTTGAGTGGTTCTAGAACCACATACGTACACTTCTCCAACCACTTAGCAGCAATGGGTTGGGGTCAGGGGCATAATTTGCTATGGAAGTAGTAAGCGCCCAATTCGTTGAAAAGGGACACGCAAACCTACGCCTGAGGCATGGATATGTGTGTATATTTTCAAGTAATTGGGTTACCAGGGTCTAATCTAGAGGTCAATACATCTTTCAAAGAGGAACGAGTACGCAATACCGGTCCTAGTGTGATTGATTTTTTGGACAATTGCCTTTAGTCAAGACTAGTTTGTTAGAAATGTGTCGTTGCTAAAGCTAACTCTCATTGGAAAAAAGGGGTATAAAGCTTTTTGTTTTTGATAAGAATTTCACAATGAACGTATCGTTTGACGTAGACATTTCTTATGAGCCAATCAGAGGTTGTTCAATATACGATAACTTGATTTGCGGTTGGGATTTGAATAAAATAAATGGTTATGTTATTTGCTTGCGTGTATAGGAATTCCCATGTTATTTGCTTGCAGGTATAGATATTCCCTTGTTATTTGCTTGCATGTATATGACTTCCCATGTTATTTGCTTGCGTGTATGGGAATTCCCATGTTATTTGCTAGCATGTATAGGAATTCCCTTGTTATTTGCTTGAGTGTATAGGAATTCCCATGTTATTTGCTTGCATGTATAGGAATTCCCTTGTTATGTTGCATGTTATTTGCTTGCATGTATAGGAATTCCTATGTTATTTGCTTGGGTGTATAGGAATTCCCATGTTATTTGCTTGCCTGTATAGGAAATAACATGTTATTTTATAGCATTTATATGAAATACCATGATATTTTATTGCGTGTATAGGAATTCCCTTGTTATTTGCTTGCATGTATAGGAATTCCCATGTTATTTGCTTGCGTGTATAGGAATTCACATGTTATTTGATTGCTTTTATAGGAATTCCCATGATATTTTCTTGCGTGTATAGGAATTCCCATGTTATTTTCTTTCATGTATAGTAGATCCAATGTTATTTGCTTGCATTTATATGAAATCTCCATTTTATTTGCTTGCGTGTCTAGGAATTCCCAGGTTATTTGCTCGCGTGTATAGGAATTCCCATGTTATTTGCTTGCATGTATAGGAACCCCCATGCTATTTGCTTGCATGTATAGGAATTCCCACGTTATTTTGCTTGCGTGTATAGGAATTCCCATGTTATTTGCTTGCATGTATAGGAATTCCCATGTTATTTGCTTGCGTGTATAGGAATTCCCATGTTATTTGCTTGCCTGTATAGGAATTCCCATGCTATTTTAAGGGCTTATGTCCCCCCCCCATGCTATTAGAAGAGTTTATGTCCCCTTTCTATGCTATAAGGGGTTTGAGAGACTCAGTTGCCTGATTCCGTGTGGTTTTTCTTCAGGTGGTGGTCATTAAAAAAGAAACTTATTTGTTAAATAAGTAGTTTTTTTATCTTTTAAAAGAGACTTTACAGGTGTTTGAGAGACTCATGTTGCCTAATTCCGTGTGGTTTTCCTTTACGTGGTGGTCATTAAAAACTAAATTTTTGTGTTAAATCAGTAGTTTTTGTATCTTTTAAAAGAGCTTTAAGGGGTTTGAGAGACTCAGTTGCCTGATTCCGTGTAATTTTTCTTTACTTGGTGGTCATTAAAAACGAAATTTTTTTGTTAAATCAGTATTTTTGTATCTTTTAAAAGAGCTTTAAGGGGTTTGAGAGACTCAGTTGCCTAATTCCGTGTTGTTTTTATTGAATTGGTGGTAATTAAAAACGAAAATTTTGTGTTAAATAAGTAGTTTTTGTATATTTTAAAAGAGATTTAAGGGGATTGAGAGACTCAGTTGCCTGATTCCGTGTCGTTTTGCTTTTCATGGTTGACTTTAAAAAAGAATATTTGGCGTTAAATAAGTAGATTTTTTCTCTTTTAAAAGAGTTTTAAGGGGATTGAGAGACTCAGTTGCCTGATTCCGTGTAGTTTTTCTTTACTTGGTGGTCATTAGTTGTATATTTTAATTGATCTTTACAGGGTTTGAGAGACTCAGTTGCCTAATTCCGGGTGGGTTTTCTTTACTTGGTGGTCATTAAAAACGAAATTTTTGTGTTAAATAAGTAGTTTTTGTATCTTTTAAAAGAGATTTACGGGGATTGAGAGACTCAGTTGCCGGATTCCGTGTGGTTTTTCTTTACTTGGTGGTCATTAAAAACGAAATTTTTGTGTTAAATAAGTAGTTTTTGTATATTTTAAAAGAGCTTTAAGGGGATTGAGAGACTCCGTTGCCTGATTCCGTGTGGTTTTTCTTTACTTGATGGTCATTAAAAACGAAATTTTTGTGCTAGATAAGTAGTATTTGTATCTTTTAAAAGAGCTTTATGGGGATTGAGAGACTCAGTTGCCGGATTCCGTATGATTTTTCTTCTTTTCAGTAAAGACATTCGATATCCTAAAAGTGTTTAATTCAAACTTTTTTAAAACTTCAATATTTTTCAACTTTATTTAATTTTTTATTTTTGTACATAACTTAAAATGTTAAAATATGCTTACAGTTCTAACAATTGCGCTCTGTGATTGGTCAGAGACACGATGTGACTTCCCCACCGGTATTCTATGATTGGTTATTCACACAGCCTAATCGATTGCATGTATTAAATCAGTATTTTTTACGCAGTGGAATGATAAACAATTAATTCAGATCTATAAAATGAAATGTGTCTATGGAGCTGTTAAATAACGTTCGTTGAAAACATATGGTTATAGTAGAATTTCATTACAACACTTAGAAACCTACAAAAACTTAAACGCTCACCAGTGGTAGCACTCTTTAACCTGCATTTATGCCGTTTCAAGACAGTACGGACTTAAATTTATTTGGAATACAGAAAAAATTTAACTCTTATGTTGGTGGTTATGCGAGATTTAGATCTCCAGAGATGATTGCACTCAAATAGAATGCCAACATAAAAACAATCATTGATGATAGAGGAAAACTCCTTGTTACTGCTGCAGGTAACAAATTACATACTTGGATATCCTGTTATCAATTGTCATTTCTTAGCATTCGTCGGGAGATCAATTAAAGAAAGGTATGCTCGTATACTGGGTATTTAGTGATGTTCTAGTCTACATATCAAATATTTGACATTCTTAAAAATAATGTGTAAATAGACAAGTAAAGTGCCAGGACATTAAAAAGGGCTTTTTCAGGAGATAGCACTATGGAGGATACAGCAGAATCGATGGAAAACAACGCAACGTCTAACGTTAATACCAATGGTCAAGCAGACATTGGTTAGCTTCATACCAAAGGCGAAACGCTTTGAGGAACGTTTGGTGAGACCCATCTAAAAACTGTCCGTGGCTCACTACGGGCTACCGAACACTCTAATGATTACGAAAAGAGAATAGCAAATAGATATAATATATAACGGGAACATGATTAACTCTTTTTTGCAGCTGATTCAAAATGTCCAAAGTTAATTATTGATATTAATAATGTAACATAATATATTGTTTGTATTAATATTATACATAATAGTATTTAATTAAAAATATAATTTACATTACATTGCTATGTGTTCATTATTTTTAGAGTCAGCTGGCATATTAATTGTTTAGAATTTCTAATAAAATGTCGGATATGTAAGAAAAGGGATATTTATAAATCTATTTTCAGACACATGGAAACAAATTCTTTCTTGAATTCGCGTCCTGGATAAATAAAAAAAGACATTTCATTCAAGAAATTATGACGAAAGTCTAAGTAAGCAACAAACTCTTTCTTGAAGTTACCTCAGGGATACACAATGCAGAAATTTCATTTAAGAAATTATCAAAAATTGTAAGTAAGTAGCAAATTCTTTCAAAAAATATGTTAATACGTTTAAGCAATAAATATCTTTAAGCTTAACCCTTCTTTATTCTTTAGAATAGTTTTATTCATTTCATTAAATTATGAAGAAATTGTAAGTAAGTAACAATAGCTTTCTTGAATTCGCTTCCTGGACACAATACAGATATTTAATTCAAGAAATCATAATAAAATCCCGAGTAAGTAATAAAGTCTTTATTGTTTTCACTTATTGGATACACAATACTGAAATTTCATTCAAGAAATTATGAAGGAATTCTAAATAGGTAACACACTCATGTTACCTCATGGATACACAATGCAGAAATTTCATTTAAGAAATTATCAAAAATTGTAAGTAAGTGGCAAATTCTTTCTTGAATTCGCCTCCTGGGTAAATAAAAAAGACAGTTCATTAAAGAAATTATAAAAAAATTTTACGTAAGTAGCAAATTCGTTCTTGAATTCACCTGCTGGATAAACAAAAAAGATATTTCGTTCGAGAAATTATGACAAAATTCCAAGTAAGTAACAAACTCTTTATTGTTTTCATGACTTAGATACAAGATGTAGAAATTTCATTCAAGAAATTATGAAAAAATTATCAGTAATTAACAATTTCTTTCTTGAAGTAAACTATTGGATACACAATACGTAAATTTATTTTAATAATTTATTAAAAAAAAAACAATTTCTTTCTTGAAGTCAACTCTTGGATACACAATACAGAAATTTCATTCAAGAAATTATGAAAATATTTGTAAGTAAGTAACAAACTCTTTTTGTTTTCCCCTCTTGGATATACAGTACAGATACTTCATTCAAGAAATTATGAAAAAACTGCAAGTAAGTAATTTTTTTTTCTTTATCAAAAACAATTTTCACTTAGCTACACGATTTAGAAATTTAATTCAAGAAATTGGGAAAAAATACTCAGTAATTAACAATTTGTTTATTGAAGTCAACTCATGGATATACAATACGGAAATTTCACTCAAGAATTTCATGACTTAGATACACGATGTAGAAATTTGATTAAAGAAATTATGAAAAAATTCTCAGTAAGTAACAATTTCTTTCTTGAAGTCGTCTCTTGGATACACAATGCGGAAATTTCATTCAAGAAATTATGAAAATATTTGTAAGTAAGTAAAAAACTCTTTATTGATTTCACCTCTTTGATATACAGTACATATACTTCATTCAAGATATTATGAAAAAATTTCAAGTAAGTAACTCTTTTTTATCTTTATCACAAACAATTTTAACTTAGATAAATGATGTATAATTTTAATTAAAGAAACTATTGAAAAATTCTCAGTAAGCAACAATTTCTTTCTTGAAGTCAACTCTTGGATACGCAATACGGAAATTTCATTCAAGAAATTATGAAAAAATTGTAACTAAGTACCAAATTCTTTCTTGAATTTACCTGTTGGACAAACAAAAAAGACATTTCGTTCAAGAAATTATGACAAAATTCTAAGTAAGTAACAAACTCTTTATTGTTTTCACGAGTTAGATATACGACTTATAAATTAAATTCAAGAAATTATGAAAAAATTCTCAGTCTAAGTAGAAAATACTTTCTTTATATTCACCTGTTGTATAAACAAAAAAACATTTCGTTTAAGAAATTATGACAAAATTATAAGTAATTAACAAACTTTATTTTTTTCACTATTTAGATATACGACGTAGAAATTTAATTCAAGAAATCATGAAAAAATTCCAATTCTAAGTATCACATTCTGTCATGAATCCACCTGTTAGGTAAACAAAAAAAAACAAACAAGAAATTTCTTTCAAGAAATTATGAACAAATTCTGAGTAAGTAACAAACTTTATTGTTTTCACGAGTTAAGTATACGATGTAGAAATTAAATTAATGAAATTATGAAAAAATTCTCAGTAAGTAACCATTTCTTTATTGAAGTCAACTCTCGGATACACAATACGTAAATTTAAGTCAATAAATTATTAAAATATTTGTATGTAAGTAAAAAACTCTTTATTAATTTAACCTCTTGGATATACAGTACAGATACTTAATTCGAGAAATTATGAAAAAAATCGAAAGTAAGTAACTTTTTTTTTCTCTTTATCAAAAACAGTTTTAAATTATAGAAATAATGCAGAAAATTAACTAACTAGATTATTAAAAATTTCTAAGTAATTAAAAAATTCTTTATTGATGTAAACTCTTGGATACACTAAACAAGAAAATTTAATTCAAGAAATTATAAAAAATATTTGTAAGTAAGTAACAAGCTCTCTATTGATTTCACCTCTTGAATATACAGTACAGATACTTCATTCAAGAAACGTTATTAAACACGTTTTGAAACTACATGCTATTTGCATGCCTTTCCTTTACACCTTTCCAAACGAACAGGGATTCCCCACTGGTTCCTACACATTGCAAAAAAGTGAGCAGGACGAAAACTCCACGTTTTCAACCAGACTGGTTTTTAGGGACCAATCAGGAGAGACATGCAAAGTCGACATAGCTTTATTTCATTTTTTTAAGGTTCATTGAGACGAGGTTACGTGCGCGCACGTAACCTCGTCTAAATGAACCTAAAAAAATGAAATAAAGCTATGTCGACTGTGCATATCTCTCCTGATTGGTCCCTAAAAACCAGTCTGGTTGAAAACATGGAGTTTTCGTACTGCTCACTTTTTTGCAATGTGTAGGAACCAGTGGGGAATCCCCGCTCGTTTGGAAAGGTGTCAAGGAAAGGCATACAAATAGCATGTAGTTTCAAAACGTGTTTAATCAAGTTTCTTGAATGAAGTATCTGTACTGTATATTCAAGAGGTGAAATCAATAAAGAGCCTGTTACTTATTTACATATATTTTTTATAATTTTTTTAAAGAACTTTCCTTATTGAGTGTATGCAAGAGTTGACTTCAAGAATGAAATTGTTACTTACTGAAAATTTTTTCATAATATCTTGAATTAATTTTCTATATCGCGTAGTTAAGTGAAAATTGTTTGTGATAAAGAGAAAAAAAAGCTACTTACTTGCGATTTTTTCCTATTTTCTTGAATGAAGTATCTGTACTGTATATCCAAGAGGTGAAATTAATAAAAAGTTTGTTACTTACTTACAAATATTTTCATAATTTCTTGAATGAAATTTCCGTATTGTGTATCCAAGAGTTGACTTCAAGAAAGAAATGGTTACTTACTGAAATTTTTTCATAATTTCTTGAATCAAATTTCTACATCGTGTATCTAAGTCATGAAATTCTTGAGTGAAATTTCCGTATTGTGTATCTATGAGTTGATTTCAAGAAAGAAATTGTTACTTACTTAGAATTTTTTCCTAATTTCTTGAATTAAATTTCTACTTCGTGTGGCTAAGTGAAAATTGTTTTTGATAAAGAGAAAAAAAAAGTTACTTACTTGCAGTTTTTTCATAATTTCTTGAATGAAGTATCTGTACTGTATATCCAAGAGGTGAAAACAAAAAGAGATTGCTACTTACTTACAAATATTTTCATAATTTCTTGAATGAAATTTCCGTATTGTGTCCAAGTTGACTTCAAGAAGAAATTGTTTTTTTTCATAATTTCTTGAATGAAATTTCCGTATTGTGTATCCAAGAGTTGACTTCAAGAAAGAAATTGCTACTTACTGAGAATTTTTTCATAATTTCTTGAATTAAATTTCTACAACGTGTATCTAAGTCATGAAAACAATAAAGAGTTTGTTACTTAATTGGAATTTTGTCATAATTTCTCGAACGAAATTTCTTTTTTGTTTATCCAGAAGGTGAATTCAAGAAAGAATTTGATACTTAATTACAATTTTTTCATAATTTCTTTAATGAACAGTCTTTTTTATTTAGCCAGGAGGCGAATTCAAGAAAGAATTTTCTACTTACTTAAAATTTTTGATAATTTCTTACATGAAATTTCTGCATTGTGTATCCATGAGGTAACATGAGTGTGTTACCTATTTACAATTCCTTCATAATTTCTTGAATGAAATTTCAGTATTGTGTATCCAATAGGTGAAAACAATAAGACTTTATTACTTAATTGCGATTTTATTATGATTTCTTGAATTAAATATCTGTATCGTGTGCAAGACGCGAATTCAAGAAAGCTATTGTTACTTACTTACAATTTCTTCGTAATTTAATGAAATGATTAAAACTATTCTAAAGAATAAAAACTGGTTAACCTTAAAGATATTTATTGCTCAAACGTATTAACATATTTTTTAAAGAATTTGCTACTTACTTACAATTTTTGATAATTTCTTGAATGAAATTTCTGTATTGTGTATCCTAGAGGTAACTTCAAGAAGGAGTTTGTTGCTTACTTAGAGTTTCGTCATAATTTATTGAATGAAATGTCTTTTTATTTATCCAGGAGGCGAATTCAAGAAAGAATTTGTTCCCGTGTGTTTGACAATAGATGTATGCAAATTCTTTTTCTTACATCTCCGAGGTTTTATTAGACATTCTAAACGTTTGATATGCTAGCTTACTCTAAAAATAATGAACACATAACAATGTAATGCATAATATATTTTTAATGAAATAATGCTATGTAGAATATTAATACAAAAAATATATTATGTTACACTATTAATATCAATGATTAACTTTGGACATTTTGAATCTGTTCCATAAAATAGTTCACCATGTTCTCTCTTGATATTATAGCTATTGTCTTCTCTTAGTTCGTAATCAGTAGAATAATCATTATTCCATTTTGAGTCATACACAGTTTTTACTGGTTTCTCATCAAAAGGCTCAATATGCTTTTCGTCTTTGGTATTATTTGGTTCAATGACTGTTTAATCAATGGCAGTAACGTGTGCTGGTGCTTTGTTTTTCATCGATTCATATTTATATTCCATCGTGATATTTCCTGACAATGCCCTTTTTATTTTTCTGGCAATTTCACTGTCTATTATCACATTATTTTTACACAGGTAACAGTTTCGGCATGTAGACAAGATATGGTTTACGATATTAGTAGAAGAGTAGGCCTTTCTTTTATTAATCTTCCGTTGAATGGTAAAACCTGAATGGTGACAATTCTATGTATCAGTAGGTAATGGGTTAATTAAAATAGCAGCAATAATTTATCATCTACCATAACTAATTATTTTTATGGTGATACTATCAATTAGAGCTCGCTTTTCTTGTAATATCTGACTTACGAAACCATAAGCATACGAATGAATTTGTGTTGGTCTTCCCAAGAAATATAATTCATTACTGTCGTGACAATACATACATACATTTCCAATAGTGCTACCACCTGTACTTATTTCAAAGTTTAAATACTTCTCTTTGTCGGCATTCAATGCTACAATAAACTTGTTATGTAAACACACTTTATTAAAATGCTCCATCTTCACTTTTTTTTAAAGATATGACTTATGTTTTTATCTTTCCACTGCGTAAACAATACTGATTTAATACATGCAATAGATTAGGTAATGTCAATAACTGGTCATAGAATACCAGTGGTAAAGTCACCTCGTGTCTTTGACCAATCACAGAGCGCAATTGTTTGAACTGTAAGCATATTTTGACATTTTAAGTTATGTACAAAAAGAAAAAAATAAATAAAGTTGAAAAAAATCAAAGTTTTAACAAAGTTTGAATTAAACACTTTTAGGATATCGAATGTCTTTACTGAAAAGAAGAAAAATCATACGGAATCCGGCAACTGAGTCTCAATCCCCGTAAAGCTCTTTTAAAAGATACAAAAACTACTTATTTAACACAAAAATTTCGTTTTTAATGACCACCAAGTAAAGAAAAATCACACGGAATTAGGCAACTAGAGTCTCTCACTCCCCGTAAAGCTATTTTAAAAGATACAAAAAATAATTATAGAACAAACATATATCGTATTCATATCTAACTAAGTAATGAAAAACCAATTGGAATCCGGATACAGGGTCTCTCAAACCCAGTAATGCTTTTTTAAGAGATACAAAACTAATTAGTTATCACACAAATATCAATTATAACTACCGCACAGTAATGAAAACACACACAGAAGTAGTCGAATTATTCTCTAAAATACTGTAAAGATACTATAAAATTTAAACATAATGACAAAACATTAAAGAAAAAACTACATGGACTCCGGAAACTGTGTCTCACAAAACCCCGCAAATATATAATACAAGATACAAAAACTCATTTGTTAAAGAACAATTTTAATTTTTAATGACGACCAAGTAAAGAAAAACCACACGGAATAAGGCAACTGAGTCTCTCAAACCCCTTAAAGCTCTTTTAAAATATACAAAAACTACTTATTTAACACAAAAATTTCTTTTTTATTGACCACCAAGTTAAGAAAAACCACTCGGAATCAGGCAACTGAGTCTCTCAAACCCCTTAAAGCTCTTTTAAAAGATACAAAATTACTTATTTAACAAAAAAATTTCGTTTTTAATGACCACTAAGTAAAGAAAAACCACACGGAATCAGGCAACTGAGTCTCTCAAACCCCTTAAAGCTCTTTTAAAAGATACAAAAACTACTGATTTAACACAAAAATTTCGTTTTTAATGATCACCACGTAAAGGAAAACCACACGGAATTAGGCAACTGAGTCTCTCAAACCCTGTAAAGCTCTTTTAAAAGATACAAAAACTACTTATTTAACACAAAAATTTCGTTTTTAATGACCACCAAGCTGAAGAAAAACCACACGGAATCAGGCAACTGAGTCTCTCAAACCCCTATATAGCATAGGAAGGGGGTATAAACTAGTCTAAGGCCATGGGAAGGGGGACCTACGCAAAGCAAAGATTTCGGAGAGTAATAGATATGCAAGTAAAGGATAAGGGAATTCCTATAAATGCATGCACATATCATTGGAAGTCCTAATCACGAACGCAAATAAAAGATGACAAATAATATATACAAGCAAATAACGTGGAAATTCCTATACATGCAAGCAAATAACATGGGGGTTCCTATACATGCAAGCAAATAACATGGGAATTCCTATACACGCAAGCAAATAACATGGGAATTCCTATACACGCAAGCAAATCATGGGAATTCCTATACACAAGCAAAATAACGTGGAATTCCTATACATGCAAGCAAATAACATGGGAATTCCTATACATGCAAGAAAATAACATGTGAATTCCTATACTTGAAAGAAAATAACTTGGTAATTAATATACATGCAATAAAATCTCATGGTAATTCATATTCCGGCAATCATATAACATGGGAATTCCTATCCAGGCAATCAAATAACAAGGGAAGTCCTATACCTCCTCTCAAATAACTAACGAAGTCAGAGACATTCTATATTCGCACTTGTAAAGTGATAGTATTGCTTGAACCTAACATTTGTTTAAATATAAACTCAATCTACTAACAGAGGTTGGCCTTTACATGCAAGCAAATAAGATTTGAAGTCCACTAAACGCAATAAAATACCATTGGAATAACAATACATGAACTAAAATCACTTGTGTCTTAAAATAAATGCCCGAACCTACAAAGGTCCTAAATCACAAAGAACGAAACTTAAAAGGGACTAACTATTAATTAACGCACATATAAAGTGCCGTCCTAGACACGCACGCTCATAACCTGTGAGCATTTATATATTCCCGTAAAAAACATTTCAGTTTCGTTACATGGAACGACATAACGTGCCCGTTTATTTTATTCAAACCCCAGCAGCAACACAATGTACATTACATTAAAAAACCTCTTATTGGGTCATAAAAAATGCTCACGTCAAACAATACATTCAGTATGCAACTCTGATCAAAAACGCAAAGCTTTATACAACTTTTTCCAAATGAGAGTTAGCTTGAGCAACGACACATTCCTAACAAACTATTCTTGAATAAAGGCAATTGTCCAAAAAATCAATCACACTAGGACCGGTATTGCGTACTCGTTCCTCTTTGAAAGATGTATTGACCTCTAGATTAGAATTACCTACCAGAAAAACCGGAAGGAACGCAATTACTTGAAAACCTACACACATATCCATGCCTCAGGCGTAGGTTTCCTTGTCCCTTTTAAACGAATTGGGCGCTTACTACTTATGGAGCAGAGGGGGTAACTTCCCCTCCCAGACCTCAGTTTTCCTCATGACCCCAGTTTGCCCCCCCCCCCTCCCAGCTGAAAGTTAGTTTCTCCAAAAACTTTGTCAAAACCCAAAACAATTAAATTGAGTACTCAAGTCAAACTTGAAACAAACAAAAATTACCCCAAAACAGGGATTTGGCTACCATCCCCCGCCCTCATCTAGCCGTAAAAATCCTAAGGCCTATTGCTTTATTTCTGCTTTACTGTAAACAAAATATATCATAATTTTTATAATGATTACATTTAAATAAAAATTACAGTTAATAAAGCTAAAAATTAGATTTTAACTTGTAAGTTTAAAATTTAACGGTAGAGATCTAGAGTCGGACCTCTTCAGAAGGAGGCATGCTAGAACAAAAGGACAGACATTTTTAGATTGCTAGTTTATGTTTATTTCCATGGTTCGCTTTGTATTTTGACAATTTATTCATAGCCCCCCTCTAATGGTCTCATATTGCCTTAGGCTATGTAGATAAAAGTAACACAATAATTGATGAAAAACTGATTGAAACATAGATAAACATGCGAAAAACAAAGGTAGTATGATTCATTGTAAGTTGCTACACATTATAAAGTAAGAATTAAATACTTTTTTAATTAGTTTCTTATTATAGCCTGGGGCTACGTGAAACCATTGCAGGGGGGCTGGGGAAGAATTGTCAAAACAGCAACCCAGCTTGAAAAATAAGCATAAAATTAGCAATTTAAAAATGTCTCTCTTTTTGTTCTAGCACACTGGTGGATCCAGGGGGCAGGCGGACCCTGGGCCACCAAGATTTTTCTGGCTCCCTGTTTCCCTGTTGTTTTTTTTTTGTTTTTTCAATCTTTTTCTTAGAATAAATTGGTCAATTTGGTCAATTATTGGCACTTGTCACATTGCCCACCCCCCAAAATTTTGCTCGTTGGCACCCTTGTCACATTTGGACTCCCTCAAGATTTTGCTCTAGATTCACCCCTGTTCTAGCATGTCTCCATCCTAGGAGGTCCAATTCTAGACCTCTACTAATTTGACTTATAAAAGTAAACTTTATTAGAAAAGTTACTGACGTTAAAATTACAGTTAAATAAAATCTTGAATCGCTGGGATTTCCTGGAATTAATACCATTACATAATAAACAATCAGTTTGTTTTCATTAGTCACTGTCGGATCCAGGGACCCCGAGCGCTTTACTGAAAACCAATTTTATTACAAATATTTTCTTTTGTACTTAATATTAAAAATAAAAAATAAAATTATAGTAAAATTTTGAACTGATGAGCTTTCAGCAATTAATATCATTATACATCAAATATTCAGTTTAATTTATTAGTTCGTTCTAAAGTTGTTCAAGACGAATATATTTTCACTACAAACAAGAGTTTGGATACTGCCCCCTTCCTTAACTGTAAATCCTAGGAAGCGCAATCGCGCTGCCTAATTAAAGAACGATGTTGGCACAATGTATTCTTTTTTTTTGGTTTCCATACCATGGCACTTCGTATCGAAAGAGTTGTCGTAGAAACTTGGAAAAGGGCTCATTCGATTGGAAATTTGAGTAGCTTGTGCCCTTTTTAATAGTCAAAAGTGATTGGAAGGCAACTAACACCCCTTCCACACCCACCATTTACCCAAACACATACAATCAAAATTTTGAGCTAGCAATTTTGTTCAGCGTAGTTGATTTCCAGACAGAAAATATGTTTTTGAGGAGGTCACTCCTCCACAACCCTCAGGGCAAGGGTTTTTAGTCATGGCCTGGGGGCATATAAGAACGATGTTGGCACAATTTATTTTTTATTATTTGTTTCCTTTAGAGCAGGGCACTTCGTATCGAAGAAGTTGTCGTAGAAACTTCGAAAAGGACTCATTCATTTGGAAATTGGAGAGGCTTGTGCCCTTTTTAATAGTCGAAAGTGGTTGAAAGGCAACTAACACCCCTTCCACGCCCAGCATTTCCCGAAACACATCCAATCAAAATTTTGAGCCATTTTGTTAAGCGTAGTTGATTTCAAGATAAAAATTATGTTTTTGAGAAGGACACTCCCCCACAACCCTCAGGGCAAGGGTCGTAAGTTATGCCCTGGGGCATATAAGGTTTTGATAGAAAGTGTTGTCGTAGAAACTTCAAAAAGGGCTCATTCGATTGGAAATTGAAATACCTAGTGCCCTTTCTAATAGTCAAAAGCGATTGGAGGGCAACTAACCCCCCACTCACGCCCACCTTTTCCCCAAACACATCCAATCAAAATGTTGAGATAGCCATGTTATTTAACGTAGTTTTAAGTTCTGGAAATTAGGTCTTTGAGGATGACAACCCCTCGACAGCCGTCAGGGCAAGGGTTGTAAGCTAAGCCCTAGGGGCATATAAGGTTTTTATAGAACACGTTGTCGTAGAAACTTCAAAAAAGGCTCATTCTATTGGAAATTGAAATGGCTAGTGCCTTTTTTAATAGTCGAAAGTGATTGGAAGGCTACTAACACCCCTTCCACGCCCACCATTTCCCCAAACACATCCAATCAGAATTTTGAGATAGCCATTTTGTTCCATGCAGTTTAAACTTCAGGAAATTATATCTTTGAGCAGGACACTCCCCCCACAGTCTTCATGGCAAGGGATATAAGTTATGCTCTGGGGGCTTATAAGATTTTTATTGAAATCTTTGTTGTACATACTTCAAAAAGGGCTCATTCGATTGGAAATTCAAAGGGCTAGTGCCCTTTTGAATAGTCAAAAGTGATTTGAGGGCAACTAACCCCCCTCTCACGCCCACCTTTTCCCCAAACACATCCAGTCAAAATTTTTAGACAGCCACTTTATTCATCGTAGTTGAAAATTTTGGAGATTAGGTCTTTAAGCATGATAACCCCTCCACCCCCACAGTTCTCAGGACAAGGATCGTAAGTTATACCCTGGGGGCATATAAGGTTTTTTATAGAAAGTGATTTTCTAGAAACTTCAAAAAGGGCTCATTCGATTGGAAATTGAAAGGGCTAGTGTCCTTTTAATAGTCGAAAGTGATTGAAGAACAACTAACCACCCTCTCACGCCAACCTTTTCCCCAGACACATCCATTCAAAATTTTTAGATACCCACTTTATTCATCGTAGTTGAAAATGTTGGAGATTAGGTCTTCAATCATGATAACCCCTCCACCCCCCACAGTTCTCAGGACAGGGATCGTAAGTTATACCCTGGGGGTATATAAGGTTTTATAGAAAACATTGTTTTAGAAACTTCAAAAAGGGCTCATTCGATTGGAAATTGAAAGGGCTAGTGTCCTTTTAATAGTAGGAAGTGATTGAAGGGCAACTAACCCTCCTCTCACGCCCACCATTTCCCCAAACACATCCTATTTTGTTCAACTTAGTCGAAATTTCTGTAAATTAGGTCTTTTACGATGATAACCCCATTAGAGCCCTCAGTGCAAGGGTTGTAAGCTATGCCCTTTGGGCATATAAGGTTTATATAGAATTTTGTTGTAGAAATTTCAAAAGGGGCTCATTTAATTGGAAATTGAAATTGCCCTTTTTAATAGTCGAAAATGAGTGGTGAGTGATTAACCCCCCTTTCACACCCACCATTTCCCCAAACACATTCAATCAAAGTTTAGAGATAGCCATTTTGTTCAACGTAGTTGAAAGCTCTTGAAATTATGTATTTAGGGATGACAAACACCCCCAGAGCCCCAAGGACAAAGGTTGTAAGTTATGCCCTGGGGGCATATAAGGTTCTTATAGATAGAGTTGTCGTACAAACTTCAAAAGGGTTTCATTAAATTGGAAATTGAGAGGGCTAGTGCCCTTTTTAATAGTTGAAAGTCATTGGAGGGTAACTAGCCCCCCTCTCACGTCCAACAGTCTCCCAAACACATCCAATCAAAATTGTCAGATAGCCATTTTGTTCAACGTTGCAGAAAGTTCTGGAAATTAGTTCTTTGAAGATGACGACCCCCCCCCCAGCCCTTGGGACAAGGGTTGTAAGTTATGCCCTGGGGGGCATATAAGGTTTTTATTGAAAGCGTTGTCGTAGAAACTTCAAAAGAGCTCATTTGAATAGATATTGAAAGGGCTAGTGCCCTTTTTAATAGTCAAAAGCGATTGGAAGGCTTGACATTTTTATAGTAAAGATCAATGTGGGTATAATGTATTATTTTTTTGTTGTTGTTGTTCTTTAGACCAGGACACTTTGTATCAAAGGAGTTGTCGTAGGAACTTCGAAAAGGGCTCATTCGATTGAGAAATAGAAAGGGCTAATGCCCTTTTTAATAGTCGAAAGTAATTGGAGGGCAACTAATCCCCCTCACATGCCCACCATCCCATTTGCCTTTATGTTTAAAAACTCATTGTTGCCTTAATATTAAATCAAAATGTGCTGTGTTTAATGCTAATTCCCAATAAGGCATCTCGGCATTATCCCAAAAACAACAGAGGGTATTATGTTCAAACTCACGGGGCTACTTCTGCTCTTAAAATTTAACCAAATCAAAATAGCTTAAGTGTATCCAAGCTTTCAAAGAAAGTAAACAGATTTTTCTGCGAATGGTATCAAGTTTTCCATTTAAGGTCAACTAGAGGAGGTGTGAAACTAAATTAAACACTACTATTTGTGTCCAGATTTATAAGAGGGTGTATGTTGGTTAAAATTGCTTAAAAATTTTCTCCAGCATACAAATAGCAGGCCAAACTATAAATTCTTAAAAAAACGAAAAGATTTAAAGTGTTATTTTCTTTTTCCCTGAAAAGACTCATCTGGAAAGACAAAACGAACAGAAATTAATTAAAAAAAACTTTTTCCACAAAATAAGTTTTTCAAAGAAAAGTAAAGAACTCCGTTAAACAAAAATGAGCAAAAATAAAATAAAATAATCTACCAAGCGTGAAACTACCACAAATCAGCATCGATAAATAAATGAAACCCAAAACGAACAGAAATTACAATAAATTACCGAGTTAAACTCAAAACGAGCAGAAATTAACATAAGTTGGCCTAAAAACCCCTATGCCTTCCCAAGGCCAGAACATAATTCACACTTTACTGAAAAAAATATAAATGTTTTTTACTTTTATAACTTAAATAAATCAAATAATATTAAAATTTTGATTACTAAATATCAGTATATGTATATTAAACCGACAATGCACATTCATTTGTATTTTTTTCAGTAAAGTACAAATTATGTTCTTTACTGAAATAAATTATAAATTATGAAATATATAAATTACTGAAATAAACACATAAATTATCTAAATTAACATAAGTTGGGCTCAAAACCCCTATGCCTTCCCAAGACCAGAACAAAATTTCCACTTTACTGAAAAAAAAAATACAAATGAATGTGTATTGTCAGTTTAATATACATTTACTCATATTTAGTAATCAAAATGTTAATATTATTTGATTTATTAAAGTTGTAAAACTAAAACCATGGACCCTTGCCCTGAAGACTGTGGGGGAGTGTTCTAATCAAAGGTATAATTTTCTGAACTTAAAACTGGTTGGAACAAAATGGCTATCTCAAAATTTTGATTGGATTTTTGGGGGGAAATGGTGGGCGTGGAAGGGGTGTTAGTTGCCTTCCAATCACTTTCGACTATTAAAAAAGGGTACTAGCCATTTCAATTTCTAATCGAATGAGCCATTTTTGAAGTTTCTACGACAACGCGCTCTATAAAAACCTTATATATCCTGAGGGCATAACTTACAATCTTTGCCCTGAGGGCTCTGGGGAGTGGGGGGGTTTCATCTTCAAAGACCTAATTTCCAGAACTTTCAACTACCTTATACAAAATGGCTATCTTAAAATTTTGATTGGATGTGTTTGCGGAAAAGTTTGGCGTGAGAGGAGGGTTAGTTGCCCTCCAATCACTTTCGACTATTAAAAAGGGCACTAGCCACTCCAATTTCCAATCGAATAAGCCTTTTTTGAAGTTTCTACGTCAACGTTTTCTATAAAAACCTTATATGCCCCCAGGGCATAACTTACAACCCTTGCCCTGAGGGCTGTGGGGGAGTGTCCTCCTTAAAAATATAATTTCTATCTGGAAATCAACTACACTGAACAAAATTGCTACCTAAAAATTTTGATTGGATGTGTTTGGGGAAAAGGTGGGCGTGAGAGGGGCTTTAGTTGCCCTCAAACCACTTTCGACAATTAAAAAGGGCACTAGACCTTTGAATTTCCAATCGAACAGGCCCTTTTTCAAGTTTTTACGACAAAGATTTCACTAAAAACGTATATGCCCCCAGGGCATAAATTATAACCGTTGCCCTGAAGACTGTGGGGGGAGTGCCCTGCTCAAAGGTATAATCTCCTGAAGTTTCAACTGCGCGGAACAAAGAGGCTATCTCAAAATTTTGATTGGATGAGTTTGGGGAAATGGCTGGCGTGGAAAGGGTGTTAGTTGCCTTCCAATCACATTCGACTATTAAAAATGGCACTAGCCGTTCAAGTTTTCAATCGAATGAGCCCTTTTAGAAGTTTCTACCACAACGCTTTCAATAGAAACCATATATGCCCCTAGAGCCCAACTTAGTAACCTTGCCCTGAGGGCTGTGGGGGTTCCATCATCAAAGACCTAATTTCCACAACTTTCAACTACGTTGAACAAAATAGCCATCTTAAAATTTTGATTGGATGTGTTTGGGGAAAAGGTGGGCGTGAAAGGGGGATAGTTGCCCTCCAATCACTTTCGACTGTTAAAAAGGGCACTAGCCCTTTGAATTTCCAATCGAATGAGCCCTTTTTAAGTTTCTACGACAACGCTTTCTATAAAAACCTTATATGCCCCCAGGACATAACTTACAACCTTTGCCCTGGGGGCTCTGGGGGGTTTGTCATCCTTAAATACATAATTTTCAGCACTTTCAACTACGTTGTACAAAATGGCTAGCTCTAAACTTTGCCCCTAGGGCATAACTTACAACCCTTGCCCTGAGGGCTGTGGGGGAGTGACCTGCTCAAAAACATAATTTCTATCTGGAAATCAACTACACTGAACAAAATGGCTATCTCAAAATTTTAATTGGATATGTTTCGGGAAATGCTGGGCGTGGAAGGGGTGTTAGCTGCCTTCCATTCACTTTCAACTATTAAAAAGGGCACAAGCCACTCTGATTTTCAATTGAATGAGCTTTTTTCAAAGTTTCTACGACAACTTCTTCGATACGAAGTGCCTGGTCTAAAGGAAAAAAAAACTAAATAATACATTGTTCCAACTTCGTTCTTATATGCCCTAGGGCATAACTTAAAACCCTTGCCCTGAGGGTTGTGGGGGAGTGACCTCCTCAAAAACATATTTTCTATCTGTAAATCAACTACGCTGAACAAAATGGCTGTCTCAAATTTTGATTGGATGTGTTTGGGGGAATGATAGGCGTGGGGGGGGCTAGTTGCCCTCCAATCACTTTCGACTATAAAATAGGGCACTATCCACTCCAATTTCCAATCGAATGAGCCCTTTTCGAAATTTCTACGACAACTCCTTCGATACGAAGTGCCCTGGTGTAAGACCAAGAAAAAAGAATAAACAATACATTGTGCCATCATCCTTCTTTACTTAGGCATCGCTATTGCGCTGCCTATGATGAGTGCTCCTGGAAAAAAAATAAATGGAGTGTGGGGGGAGGATAGCTGCCCTCCGATCATTTTTTACTCTTAAAAACTGAATTAAAACTTGCAGTTTCCTCTATTAAGTTTAGACGAGCATCCCTTCCATAACAACCATATATGCCCCCAGGGCATAACTTACAACGCCTACCCTCGGGCCCTGAGGGGCTGTGTCGACACCGGAGTTTTCGTTAACTGATCTTTGAACTATTTTTAAGAAAATGTATAGCTCAAATTTCTTATCTGATGCATTTAGGGCGTGGAGTGGGGGGGCTATTTGCCCTCCAATCTTTCTTGACTCTTAAAAAATGAACGAGAACTTTCAATTTCCAATCAAATGAACCCTTTCGGAAGTTTATACAAGCTTCCCTTCTATAAAAACGATATATGCCCCCAGAGCTTACAACGCCTGCCGCCGGGCCAGGGGGGGGGGGGTGCGTCGACACAGGAGTTTTTCTTGTCTGACCTTTGAATTATTTATAATCAAATGGCTATTTTAAAAATTTTGTCGGATAGGCTTGGGGAAAAAAGGATGTGTGTGGGCGAAAAAAAGGTATGTGTGTGGGAAAAAAGGATGTGTCCGAGTTGCCCTCGGATATCTTTTTACTCTTAAAAACTTAACTAGAACTTTCAATTTCCAATTAAATGAGCCGTCTCTGAAGTTTATACGAGCATCCCTTTCATAAGAACCATACAAGTCCCCAGGACAACACTTACAACGCCTACCCCCTGGTCCCTGGGGGGTTGTGTTGACACCGGAGTTTCAATTTGGGGAAAAAGGGCACGGTATGGGGAAAAAAGGGCACAGGGAGGCTAGTTTCCCTTCAATCTCTCTTGACTCTTAAAAAGTGAACTGGAACTTTCAATTTCGAATCAAATGAGCCCTCTATGAAGTTTATACGAGCATCCCTTTCATAATAACCATTCATGCCCTTACGGCATAACTTAGAACGCATTCTTCCAGGCCCTGGAGGGTTGTATGGACACTGGAGGTTTTTTTATCCGACCTTTGAGCTATTTTTTTTAAAAAAATGTCTACCTCAAAATTTTCATCAGATGGGTTTCGAAAAATAAGGCCTGGGGGGGGGGGGCTAGTTGCCCTCGGATCTCTTTTGACTATTAAAAAGTGAGCTCGAACTTTCAATTTCAAATCAAATGAGCCCTCTCTGAAGTTTATACGAATATCCTTTTCACAAGAACCATATATGCCCCAGGGCATAACTTACAACGCCTGCTCCCGGGCCCTAGGGGGGTTGTGTCGACACCCGAGTTTTGTTATCTAAATTTTGAATTTTGTTTAACTTAATGGCTATTTCAAATTTTTTATCGGATGTATTCGGGAAAAATGGGCGTGGGGAGCTAGTCGCCCTCCAATTCTCTTTTGACTCTCGGAAACTGGACTAGAACGTTCAAGGTCCAATCACACGAGCCCTCTTTGAAGTTTTACGTGTACGCCTGCAATAAGAGCTATGTATTCCCCCCCGGCATAACTTACAACGCCTGCCCGCGGGCTTGGGGGGCTATGTCGGCACTGGAGTTTTCGTTTTAAGTGGTCTTTGAACTATTTTTTTAAAAATGGTCATCTCAAAGTATTTATCAAATGGGTTTGAGAAAAAAAGGGCGTGGAGGGGAGGGGTGTGAGGTGCCCTCCAATCTCTTTTGACTTTAAAAAGTGAACTAGAACTTTCAATTTCCAATCAAATGAGCCCTCTTTTAAGTTTATAATAGGATCCCTTCCATAAGAACCATATATGCCCCCAGGGCTTAACTTTTAACGCCTGACCCCAGACCCTGGGGGGTTGTTTCGGCACTGGAGTTTTTGTTATAGGATTTTTGAACTATTTTTAACAAAATAGCTATCTCAAAATTTTTATCGGATGCATTTGGGAAACAAGGTTGTAGGGGGGGGGCTGGTTACCCTCCAATATATTTTGACACTTAAAAAGTGAACTAGAACTTTCAATTTCCATTTAAATGAAGCCTCTCTAAAGTTTATAAGAGCAATCCTTCCATAAGAACCATATATGCCCTCAGGGCATAACTTATAACCCTTGCCCTGAAGACCTTTCTGGGAGTGTCATGCTCAAAGATATAATTTCCCGAACTTTCAACAACGTTGAAAAAAATGGCTATCTCAAACTTTTGATTGGATGTGTTTGGGGAAATAGTGGGTGTTGAAGGGGTCTTAGTTGCCTTCCAATCACTTTTGATGATTAAAAAGGGCACTAGCCATTTAAATTCCCAATCAAATGAGCCCTTTTTGAAGTTTCTACGACAACACTTTCTATGAAAACCTTATATGTCCCAAGGGCATAAATTACAACCCTTGCCCTGAGGGCTGTGGGTGGGGTTGTCATCCTCTAAGACCTAATTTCAGAATTTTCAACCACGTTGAACAAAATGGCTATCTCAAAATGTTGATTGGATGTGTTCGGGGAAAAGGTGGGCGTGAGAGGGGGGTAATTTGCCCTCCAATCATTTCCGACTATAAAAAGGGCACTATCCCTTTGAATTTCCAATTTAATGAGCCCTTTTCTAAGTTTGTACGACAAAGCTTTCTATAAAAAGCTTATATGACGCCAGGGCATAACTTACAACCCTTGCCCTGAGGGCTGTGGGGGAGTATCCTCCTCAAGAACATAATTTCAATTTGAAAATGAACTACGTAGAACAAAATGGCTATCTCAAAATTTTGATTGAATGAGTTTGGGGAAATGGTTGGCGTGGAAGGGGTGTTCGTTGCCTTCTAATCACTTTTGACCCTTAAAAAGGGCACTAGAACTCTCAATTTCTAATCGAATTTGCCCCCTTTGAAGTTTTTAAGACGACTCCTTCCATATGAAGTCCCTCTGGGAAAAAAAATAAATAAATAATAAAACATTGGAGCCGTATGGCCTTTACTATAGGCAAAGCTATAGCGTTGCCTCTGATAAACATGTTAATTTTGTCAATTATTGTCAACCCCCCCCCCCCCCCAAGATTTTGCTCATTGGCGCCCCGCAAAACCCCTATGCCTTCCCAAACAAAATTTGCCAGAACAAAATTTGCACTTTAGTGAAAAAATATAAATGTTTTTACTTTTATAACTTTAATAAATCAAATAATATTAACATATTGATTACTAAATATCAGTATATGTATATTAAACAGACAATGCACATTCATTTGTATTTTTTCAGTAAAGTACAAATTTTGTTCTGGCCTTGGGAAGGCACAGGAGTTTTGAACCCAACTTACGTTAATTTCTGCTCGTTTTGGGTTTGATTCGGTTAATTATTGTAATTTTTGCTCCTTTTGGGTTTCATTTATTTATCGATGCTGATTTGTGGTAGTTTCACGCTTGGTAGATTATTTGATTTTATTTTTGCTAATTTTTTCTTTAATGGAGTTCTTTATTTTTCTTGGAAAAACTTATTTTGTGGAAAAAGTTTTTCAAGTAATTTCTGTTCGTTTTATATTGACATAGTCTTTTGAGGGAAAAAGAAAATAATACTTTAAATCTTTTCGTTTTTTGAAGACCTTATACTTTGGCCTGCTATTTGTAAGCTGGAGAAAAATTTTCAGCCATTATTAACAACATACACCCTTTTAAAAATCTGAACACAAATAGTACTGTTTAATTTAATTTCATACCTCCTCTAGTTGACCTGAACTGGAAAACTTGATACCATTCGCAAAAAATCTTTTTACTTTCTTTGATAGCTTGGATAAACTTATGTTATTTTTATTTGGTTAAATTTTAAGAGCAAAAGTAGCCCCGAAAGTTTGAACATAATACCCTCAGCCGATACTACGGATACTACTGAGATGCTTTATTGGGAATTAGCATTAACACAGTGCATTTTGATTTAATCTTAAGGCAACATTTAGTTTTTAAACATAATGGGCAAATGGGAGGGTGGGCGTGGGAGGGTGGGTGTGGAAAGGTGGGAGTGGTAGGGGGATTAGTTGCCCTCCAATTACTTTCGACTATTAAAAAGGGCATCGGCCCTTTCTATTTTCAATCGAATGAGCCGTTTTTGAGGTTCCCACGACAACTCCTTCGATACGAAGTATCCTGGTCTAAACAAAAACAACAACAACAAAAAATAACACATTATACCCACATCGATCTTTACTATAAAAATGTCAAGCCTTCCAGTCACTTTCGACTATTAAAAAGAGCACTAATCCTTTCGATTTCCAATCGAATGAGCCCTTTTTGAATCGACAAGGCTGCTTTTAAACACCTTATATGCCCCCAGGGCATAAATTACGACCCTTACCCTAAGGTCTGTTAGGGTGGTTGTCATCCCTAAGACCTAATTTCCAGAACTTTCAACTACGTTAAACAAAATGGCTATCTTAAAATTTTGATTGGATGTGTTTGGGGAAATTGTGGGAAAAATTTACAACCCTTGCCCTACAGGTGTCATTCTCAAAGACCTAATTTCCAGAACTTTCTACTAAGTTGAGCAAAATGGCTATTTGAAAATTTTGATTGGATGTATTTGGAGGAATAGCGGGTGTGAGAGGGGGGTTAGTTACCCTCCAATTTCTTTCGACTATTACAAAGGGCACTAGCCCTCTCCATTTCCAACTGAATGAACCCCTTTTAAGTTTTACGACAACTCTATCTATAAAAACCTTATATGCCCCCAGGGCAGAACTTACAACCTTTGCCCTTGGGGCTCTGGGGGCTTTGTCATTCTTAAATACATAATTTCCAGAACTTTCAACAACGTTGAACAAAATGGCTATCTCTAAACTTTGATTGATTGTTTTTGGGGAAATGGTAAGCGTGAGAGGGGCATTAGTCGTTCTCCAATCACTTTCAACTAATAAAAAAGGCACTAGCCTTTTCAATTTCCGATTGAATGAGCCCTTTTGAAGTTTCTACGACGATGCTTTCAATAAAAACGTTATATGCCCCCAGGGCATAACTTAAAACCCTTGCCCCGAGGGTATTGGGGAGTGTCCTCCTCAAAAACCTATTTTATATCTGGAAATCAACTACGCTGAACAAAATGGCTATCTCAAAATTTTGATTGGATGTATTTATGGGGAATGATGGGCGTGGGGGGGGGGGCTTGACTTAATTTTGACTTACGTCTCCTGCCGGGCACTGCTTGGCGTAGAGAGTGACGTCTGCCTCCTCCATCCGCTTCGGTCCATGGCAAGCGTTCGCACATCGCTAAACCTGATATTTGCCATCGTCAGGAACTCGGAAAGGCTGTCAGACCATCGTTTCTTCGGTCGGCCGCGAGGTCACTTCCAACCGGCTATGACAGGGTCGAAGGCATGGATCGTTTTCGCAAGTATGTGTGGAGGCATTCGAAGTAGGTGTCCAAACCATCGTAGTGTTTGCTCGGCTGCTTAGGTCGAAAACCGAGACTGCTTGGTGAGCTGCAGCAGCTTATCGTTGCTGACGGAGTTTCAAAACTTCTATTAGTTTAGAGGGGGGATCTAAAAAGGCAAAGGGGCAGGTTGCACTAATAACACTCTTCAAGATAACCCCACAACATGTCCTGAAAGTTTCAAAGTATTACCCTCAGCAGTTCCTTATACATTGCTGATAAGACCTTTTGACACCCATCCTGCATATAGCGTGTTTTGATTTTGTTTGCCGTCCCCCTTAAGATTCTCTGAAATTTTCACCTTAATAGCTAAGCTTTTGGAAACCCAGAATGAAATATACCCCCTTTTCCCAATAACAAACCTTATCTATAAATAATGTGCAACTTGTATAGCTTACAGTCCTTGCCGCAGACACCCATAGTGGGTATACTATTGGAGCTATTACAAAAAGTCGCATAAATTTTAGGCAACGATACGACAGCCCTTTGTCATCGATGACACAACCTCCGAGGGCCCCACTGCCCCCCCCCCACTTTTGTCCCCCCCTTTTTTGTACTTTTTTAACTTTTTTGAACCTTTTTTAACATAGAAATTTTTCAACTTTTTATATCTTAAAATGACATGAAATATATCTAAAACAAAATAAAAATTCACATTTATTATTTTCGAAATACGAACTGAAAATGATATCGATATGTTAGTCGTGATTTTTACTAATAGACAAATAATTTTTCTAGTAACAATTTTTTTGACAAAACATTTTTCGGGCTCCACCAGTGGCACTCTATGGCTGGTTATCGACAGCGCCAAGAATAGAATTTTAATATCGTAGAAAAACTAAAAAAAATAAGTAAAAAAGGAAAACAAATAAATAAAATAAAAATGTCATTACAAATATG
Source organism: Artemia sp. Qi Xiang Cuo (assembly GCF_049724085.1). Lineage (NCBI taxonomy): Eukaryota > Metazoa > Arthropoda > Branchiopoda > Anostraca > Artemiidae > Artemia > Artemia sp. Qi Xiang Cuo. The sequence continues at coordinate 49,266,423 of NC_142813.1, read as the reverse complement.
GTTTTTCTAAAAAAAATCACAGGTATCATATGTATACTATTTTCATCTTGCATTTTAAAAATATCATATGTGAATATCTTTGGCACTGATGAATTGTTTAGACTGATGAACATGGTTTTTGGATGTTTTTTCTATGCGGGCGACCTTAGTAGTACTCTATGACTGGTCATCCAGACTACCTAGTTTTATATTACTACTTAGGATATTTTCAATTAGTATTTTTTGTACATTGGAAGGTAAACACTTACATCATATTTTCAAAAAAAGTGAAGATGAAATATTCAAAGAAAGTTTGTCTACATGATGAAATCATCGTTGCGTTGAATGTTGACAAAGACAAAAATGTGAACTATGAAACAAGTACTAGTGGGGATATCATTGGAAATGTGTGCGTGCGTTGTCATGACAGTGAGAGATTAAGTTTCTTTGGAGTACCGAAAAACTTCAACTCTTACGATGGGGGATATAAGAGAGTGAGATCTCCAGAGATGATATCGCTAAAAGATAATGCCAACATAAAAATAATAGTTGATGAAGAGGGGAATCCTCTTGCTAGTGCTTGTGGTAACACGTTGCCCTGTGATAAACCCTATCACCATCTTTCGGATATTGGCATTCAACGGAAGGTCAAAAGAAGACAGACATAATCCTCTACTAATATCATAAATCATATCTTGTCTACGTGACAGAACTGTTACTGGTTTAAAAATAATGTGATAATGGACAGCAAAATTGCTGGCAAAATGAAAAGGGTATTGGCAGACAACATCACGCTACGAATATAAAGATGAATTGATGGAAAATAAAATGAATGTGAACATTATTACTACCATGATCACATACAAAAAAATAAAGTAAATGAAGCCAGAAATACCAAAGACGAAACGCATATTGAACCTGTAGCTGGCACCACAGTAAAAGTTGTGAATGACTCAAAATGGATTAATAATTACTCTATAGGTTACAAACTAAGAGAAGAGAATACATACACTATCAAGAAAGAGAATGATGAATTATTTTATGGAATAGATTCAAAATGTTCAAAGTTGTTCAATAATATTAATAATGTATAATAACGTATGTGACATATTTTTGTATGTTAATATTCTACATGTCGTTATTTCATTAAAATATTTTATGAATTACTTTGCTATATTTTCATTATTTTTAGGGTACACTAGTAAATCGAAAGTGTTTACTAGAATCTGAAATAGGTGAATTAAATTTTTACCAGGGTTTAAGAGAGATGAATCAAATCCTTTATTTAGAGTTGTAGACATATAAAGTGGGAATTTGGCAAGATTCACTCAAACACATGCAATACCGTCAGCTCACAAGTGTTTTACTAGTGTTTGAAATAGATGAATTAGATTTTTACCTTAGTCTGAGAGAGTTAAATCGAACTCTTTTTAGAGTTAGAGACTTATAAAGTGGGAATTTTTACCATAGTCTGAGAGTTGAATCGAATACTTTTTAAGAGTTAGCGACATATGATATGTGAATTTATCGAGATTCAATCAAATACAGACACTACTATCAGCTCAAAAGTTGTTTACTAGCCTGAAATAGGTGAAAAAGATTTTTACATAGTTTGAGAGAAAAGAATCAAATTTTTTTTAGAGTTAGAAACATATGAAGTGGAAATTGATCAAGATTCACTCAAATACAAACTCTACTCTCAGCTCACAACTCGTTTACTAGAGTCCGAAATAGAGGAATTAGAGCTTTACAATAATCTGAAAGAGATGAATCAAGTTTTTTTTTTTAAAGTTAGAGACATATGAAGTGGGTATTTATCAAGATTCACTCAAACACAGATATAACTATTAGCTCACAAGTGGTTTATTTGAGTCAGAAATAGATGAATTAGGTTTTTACCATAGGCTGAAAGAGATGAATCGAATTTTTTTTTAGAGATAGAGACATATGAAGTGGGAATTGATAAAGATTCACTCAAACACAGACACTACTATCAGCTCACAAGTGTTTTACTAGAGTCTGAAAAACGGGAATTAGATTTTTTACCTTAGTAATAAAGAGAGGAATCGAATTATTTTTAGAGTTACAGACATATGAAGTCCGAATTTATCAAGATTGACTCAAACACAGACATTACTATTAGCTCACAAATGGTATACTATAGTTTGAAATGGGTCAATTAAATTTTTACCTTAGTCTGAGAGAGTTGAATCAAATCCTTTTTAGAGTTAGAGACAAATAAAGTGGGAATTATCACCATAGTGTCAGAGATTTTTATTTTTAGGGTTAGATACATATGATGTGGGAATTTATCGAAATTCACTCAAACACAGACACTACTTTCAGGTCACAAATGGTTTACTAGAATCTCAAATAGGTGAAAAATATTTTTAAAATAGTCTGGAGATGAATCGAATCGGGCTTAGAGTTAAAGACATACGAAGCGGGAATTTATCAACATTCACTCGAACACAGACACTACTATCAGCTCACAAGTGGTTTACTAGAGTCTGAAATAGAGGAATTAGAGTTTGACAATGGTCTGAAAGACATGAATCAAATTCTTTTTAGGGTTAGAGACATATAAAGTGAGAATTTATGAAGATTCACTCAAACAGAGATATTATCATCAAATCACAAGTGGTTTATTAGAGTCTGAAATAGGTGAATTAGATTTTTACCATGGTATGAAAGATATGAATCGAATCCTTTTTAGAGCTATAGACGTATGAAGTTAAATTTGTCAAGATTGAATCAAACACAGACACTACTATTAGATCATAAGTAGTATACATTAGTTTGAAATAGGTGAATTAGATTTTTACCTTAGTCTGAGAGATAATGGAATTTTTTTAGAGTTAGAGACACATCAAGTGGGAATGATTACCATAGTGTCAGAGATGAATCGAACTCTTTTTTTTAATTAAATACATATGGTGTGGGAATTTGTCAAGATTCACTCAAACACAGACACTGCTATTAGGTCACAAGTGGTTTATTAGAATCTGAAATAGGTGAAAAATATTTTTACAATAGTCTGAGAGAGATGAATCGAATTGTTTTTATAGTTAAAGACACATGAAGTGGGAATTTATCAGGATTCATTCAAACAAAGACACTACCATGAGCTCACAAGTGGTTTACTAGTGTTTGAATAAGGTGAATTAGATTATTACCATAGTCTGAGAGAGATGAACCAAACCCTTTTTAGAGTTATAGAAACAAAAAGTGGGAATTTATAACGATTCACTCAAACAGAGACACTACAATCAGCTCACAAGTGGTTTACTAGAATCTGAAATAGGTGAAAAAGATTTTTACCATAGTTTGAGAGAGATGAATCGAATTTTTTTAGAGTTAAGTGGGAATATAGGAATTTATTAAGGTTTACTTCAACACAGACATTACTATCAGCTAAGAAGTGGTTTATTAGAGTCTGAAATAGGTGACTTAGACCTTTATCATAGTCTGAGAGAGATGATACGAATTCTTTTTAGAGTTAGAGAAATATGACGTGGAAATTTGTACCATGGTCTGAGAGATGAATCGAATTCTTTTTAGAGCTAGAGGCATATGATGTTGGAATTTATCAAGATTCACTCAGACACAGACACTACTATCAGCTCACAAGTGGTTTACAAGAGTCTGAAATACGTGAAAAAGCTTTTTACCATAGTCTGGGAGAGAAGAATCGAATAGTGAGCTTATAGTAGTTTCTGTGTTTGAGTGAATCTTGATAAATTCCCACATCATATGTCTCTAACTATGTAAAGAATTCGATTCACCTAGTTCAGACTCTAGTAAACCACTTCTGAGCTGATAGTAATGTCAGTTTTTGAGTGAATCTTGATAAATTCCCAATTCATACTTCTTTAACTCTAAAAAAATTCAATTCAACTCTCTCACACTAAGGTAAAAATAGTCTGAGAGAGATGAAACGAATTCCTTTTAGAGTTATAAACACATGAAGTGGGATTTAATCAAGATTCACTCAAACACAGACATTACTATAAGCTCACAAGTTTTTTTATGAGAGTCTGAAATAGGTGAATTAGATTTTTACTAAAGTCTGAAAGTAATGAATCGAATTCTGTTTAGAGATAGAGACATATGAAGTGGGACCTTGTCAAGATTCACTCAAACACAGACACTACTAGCAGCTCACAAGTGATATACTAGAGTTTGAAGTAGGTGAATTAGATTTTTACCTTAGTCTGAGAAAATTTAATCAAATTCCTTTTAAAGTTAGAGAAACATAAATTTACTATAGTTTGAGACATGAATCAAATTATTTTAAAAGTTAGAGACATATGATCTGAGAAGTTTTCAAGATTCACTCAAACACAGACACTAATATCAGCGCACAAGTGGATAACTAGAGTCTGAAATAGGTGAATTAGATTTATACCATATTCTGAGAGAGATGAATTGAATTCTTTTTAAAGTTAGAGACACATGAAAAGGGAATTTATCAAGATTCACTCAAACACAGACACTATGATCACCTCACAAGCGGTTCTCTAGAATATGAAATAGGGGAAACAGATCTTTACCATAGTCTGAGAGAGATGAATCATATGCTTTTTAGGGTTAGAGAGATATGAAGTGGGTATTATCAAAATATACCCACTGGGAATCCAGGAATTTTTCAAGATTCACTTAAACACAGACATTTCTATCAGCTCACAAGTGGTTTATTAGAGTTTGAAATAGGTGACATTGACTTTTACCATAGTCTGAGAGAGATGAATCGAATTCTTTTTAGAGTTAAAGACATGACGTGGAAATTTATCAAGATTCCCTCAAAACAGAGGTTACAATTAACCTCACAAGTGGTTTACTAGAGTCTGAAATAGGTAAAAAAGATTTTTATCATAGTCGGAGAGTGTTAAATTGAATTCTTTTTAGATTTAGAAACATATGAAGTGTGAATTTGTCAATATTCACTCACATGCAGGCACTACTATCAGCTTACAAGCGGTTTACAAGAGTCTGAAATAGGGGAATTAGATTTTTACGATAGTATGAAAGAGATTAATTAAGTTCTTTTTAGAATCAGAGACTAATAAAGAGGGAATTTATCAAAATTCGCTCAAGCATAGACACTATTATCAGCTCATAAGTGGTATACTAGAGTTTGAAGTAGCGATAAAATCCTTTTTAATAGACAGTGTATAATAAATTTCACAAAAAATACCAGATATTTCGGTCACATATACAGTGACCGTCATCAGTAGTAAAACTGTTAGAGACAGATAAACACAGACACTAAAATCAGCTCACACTTGGATTACTAGAGTCTTAAATAGGTGAATTACATTTTTACCGTAGTCTGAGAGATGAATCGAATTTGTTTTAGAGTTAAAAACATATGCAGCGGGAATTTATCAAGATTCACTCAAACACAAACATGACTCTAAGCTCACAAGTGGTTTATTAGGGTCTGAAATAGTTGAATTAGATTTTTACCATAGTCTGAAAGAGACGAATCGAATTTTTATAGAGTTAGAGACATATGAAGTGGGAATTTATCAAAATCCACTCAAACACAGACGATACTATCAGCTCACAAGTGGCTTATCAGTGTTTTAAATAGGCGAATTAGATTTTACCTTAGTCTCAAAGAGTTGAATCTAATTCTTTTTAGATTTAGAGACACATAAAGGGGGAATTTATCATGATTTACTCAAACGCAGACATTACAATGAGCACACAAGTGGTCTACTACGATCTGAAATAGGTGAATTAGATTTTTACCATAGTCTGAGAACAATGAATTGAATTCTTTTTAGAGTTAGAGACATACAAAGTGGGAATTTATCAGGAATGACTCAAACACAGACACGGCTATTAGCTCACAAGTGGTATACTAGATTTTGAAATAGGTGAATTAGATTTTTACCTTAGTCTTACAGAGTTGAATCGAATTCTTTTTAGAGCTAGAGACATATAAAGTGGGAATATTTACCAGAGTCTGAGAGATGAATCAAGTTGTTTTTAGAGTTAGAAACATATCATGTGGGAATTTATAAAGATTCACTCAAACACAGGCATTGCTGTCAGATCACAATTGGTTTATTAGAGTCTGAAATAGGTGAATTAGATTTTACCATAGTCAGAGAAAGATGATTTGATTTCTTTTTAGAGTTAGAGACATATGAAGTGGGAGTTTAAAAAGATACAGTCAAACACAGACACTACCATCAGCTCACAAGTGGTTTACTAGTTCGTCAAACAGGTGAATTAGATTTTCCCATAGTGTGAGAGAGATGAATCAGGTTTTTTTAGAGTTTGAGACGCATTAAGTGGGAATATGGGAATTTATCAAGATTCACTTAAACATGGACATTGCTATTAGCTCGAAAGTGGTTTATTAGAGTCTGAAATAGGCGAATTACATTTTTACCATAGTCTGAGAGAGCTGAATCGAATTATTTTTAGAGTCAGACACATAAAAAGTGGGAATTTATCAAGATTTACTCAAACACAGACACTACTATCCGCTCACAAGTGGTTTACTAGAATCTGAAATAAGGGAAACAGACCTTTACCATAGTCTGAGAGAGATGAATCATATACTTTTTAGAGTTAGAGACATATAAGGTAGGAATTTATCAAGATTCACTCAAGCACAGACACTGCTATCAGATCACAAGTGGTTTACCAGAGTCTGAAATAGGTGAATTAGATTTTTATCATAGTCTGAGAGAGATGATTCAAATTCCTCTTAGAGTTGGAGACATATGGAGTAGAAATTTACCAAGATTCACTCAAACACAGACACTACTATCAGCTCACAATTGGTTTACTGGTGTCTGAAATAGGGAATTAGATTTTAATCATAGTCTGGGAATATTGAATAAAATTCTTTTTAGAGTTAGAGACATATGAAGTGGGAATTTATCCAGATTCACTGAAACACATACACTACTAGAAGCTCACAAGTAGTTTAATAGAGTCTAAAATAGGTGCTTTTCATTTTTATTACAGTCCGAAAGAGATGAATCGACTTCTTTTTAGAGCTAAAGACATATGAAGTGGGAATTTATCAAGATTCACTCAAATACAGACATTAATATCAGCTCACAAGTTGTTTACTATTATTTGAAATAGGTGAGTTAGATTTTTACCAGAGCTTGAGAGAGATGACTTTGACTCTGTTTAAAGTTAGAGGCACAAGAAGTTGAAGTTTATCAAGACTGACTAAGACTAAGACATTGTTATCAGCTTACAAGGGGTTTACTAGAGTCTTTAATGGGTGAATTAGATTTTTTACTACAGTCTAAGAGAGTTCAATCGAATTTTTTTTTAGCTAGATATATGAGGTGGGAATTTATGAAGATTCACTCAAACACAGACATCAATATCTGATCACAAGTGTTTTATTAGAATCTGAAATATGTGAATTGGATTTTTACAATAGTCTGAGTGAGGTGATTCAAATTTTTTTTTAAGTTAGAGACATATGAAGGGGGAATTTATCAAGATTAACTCAAGCACAGACACTAGAATCAGCTCACAAGTGATTTACTAGAGCCTGAAATGGATGAATTAGATTTTTACTATAGTCTTTGAGAGATGAATCGAACTCTTTTTAGAGTTACAGAAATGTCAAGTGGGAATTTATCAAGATTCACTCAAACAGAGACATTACTAACAGCTCACAAGTGGTTTATTAGAGTCTTAAATAGGTGAATTAGATTTTTACCATAGTCTGAGAGAGATGAATCGAATTCTTTTTAGAGTTAGAGACAAATGAAGTGGGAATTTATCAAGATTCTATCAAACACAGACACTACTAGCAGCTGAACAAGTGGTTTACTAGAGTCTACAAACTCAGCTACATATGTCGTTTGTAATCAGCACTGTGAGTGTCATTTTAAAACGAATAATTATAAAAAAGTCACCCAAGAGCTACCATTTTGCCACAATTTTATATTACCTAGGTTACATTATGTTAACTGCTTTTAAGCTAAGTTCGTTTCGGTTCAGTAGGTGTGCCAGCACGCTTACTGTTTTGAAGTTTATATAAATAAGAATATGTATATACTTATGTATATATACTTATATATACTATATATACACTTACAATAAACTTCTAATAGCTTATTGTATTTCTCAACTTTTTTTTAAAATATGATGCAAGTGTTTATCCTTCCATTGTAAAAAATACTGATTGAAAATATACAATAAACTAGTTACTTTCGATGATCAACCAAAGAGTACCATTGGGGTCGGCCGTATAAAGAAAAACATCCAAAAACTATGTTCATCAGTCCAAAAAATTCCAAGTGCTAAGGAAATTCACTTGTGACATTTTTAAAATGCAAAATAAAAATATTATACATAGGATACTGTGAATTTTTTCTAACAAAACTATATTTGTCATGACACTTTTTATTTCTGATTTTCTTTTTAATATTTTTATTTTAACGAAATTAAAATTTTATTCTCGGCGCTGTCGATGACCAGCCATAGAGTAACACTGGTACAGCCGCTAAATAAAAATAAAAATAAATAAAAGTTGAATAGTTTCCACGTCCAAAAAAATTGGTCCAAAAAATATGTTATCACAAACATTACTTTTTTAATAGTAAAAATCACAAACAACATATCTATATCATTCTCATTTTATATTTCGAAAATATTATGTGTGAATTTTTTGTTTTAATTATAATTCTTGTCATTTTAAGACATAAAAAAGTTGAAAATATTTTTATGTTAGAAAAAGGTTCAAAATTAGTTGAAAAAACTAAAAAAAATAGGTACAAAAAGAGGGGGGAAAATGTTGGGAATGAGAGGGGGGTTAAGGGGCGTCGGGGCCCTTGGAGGTTGGGTCATCGATGACTAAAGGCTGTCGTATCGTTGTCTAAAATGTATATGATTTTTTGTAGTAGCTCCAATAGAATATCCACTATGGGCGTCGTCAAATCCATAACTCCCTCTCTACTGGATTTCTTTTCATCGAATTTTTGTGTAAAACAGAGCACAAAACGTATTTTGTATTTTGTAAGAAGAATTTGTAGTAACCCCAATAGTATAGCCTACCCCCTATGGGCGTCATCCAATCCATAACCCCTCAGTACTTAATTTCTAAGGATTGTTCTGTATTTCTATATTAAAATTCTATTCTCGGTGCCTTTTAATATAATGAATTTAAAATCCCACTCCTTTAAAATGTAAATCGATTTCATCCAACCAAAATATATAATTTATTTATCAATGGCAAAAGGCCAGAGAAGTCAGTTATGCAAGAGTCCAGTGACTTTCCTGGCTTTGATTGAGTTCATTGATCCCTAAAGTGCCTTAGGGAATGGCCTTGCTAGAGTTCATTGATCCTCAAAAGTACCTGACCTTGATAGAGCTCATTGGTCCTCAAAAGTGCCTGGCCTCGATAGAGCTCATTGGTCCTCAAAAGTGCCTTGGAAAGGTGCCAAGGGACCCGCCCGAACAAAGTATAACCTAACAATCTACTAGCAGTGTTGTATCTAAAATAAATTTTCATAAAAAACGAGAATAGATTTAGTTAGAAAACAAAGTTTTTCCGACGGAAGTAAAGAGCGAAGTTGAAACTTCAAACGAACAAAAATTATTACTTCACAGCCTATCTGACATACATCAATAAAACTAATACAAATAAATCAACTGGTGATATGTCCCTATGTTTGTAGGATTACAGAAAACTAGTGATTTACTGAAAACACAAAAGCCAAGTATAAAAAAACAGGAATATTGATTTAGGAGTCAAAAGTAAATACGTAGCCTTACAACAACAAACTAATCTATAACACTTTTCATAGTCCTACAGGAGCTGTGATATTAGTAACTTTCAGTATACAATTAAAATTAACTTAGGCATAAAAATAATAAGTTTGATGTCATTACACAGCATAATATAATGGATTGATTTATCAGATAACATCTTGGTCTCACCTAGTATTTCTCGAAATGAAGAACATATCAAGCGTAATATGAACTCTGCAAATCCAGTCATTTCTCTCTACAAAACGGAGGATTTTCAGTTATGATACAAATTCAAAAGCGAGTTTGTAGTCCTAATACTAATAAGATTCCTTCGTAGTCCTAATACTAATAAGATTCCTTCACTTCGAACTTCTCTACAAAATAATAATGAAATGTTCTTTTCAGATCCAAGACGATAGTCAATCATTGAACTGAGCTCATTGTGCAGAAATGATGCCAAATTAAACGAAGAAAATAAACAAAACAACAATCTAAAAATGCTTTACATGTATACATTTAAAAGTGCCTTTAAAAGATTTATATGTGCCGCGTCAGAACTCTTAAACTCTTTTATGTTTTTAGTAAAGCACTAGTTTTCTGCAATCTTACAAACTCAGGGAAATACTATTAGTTGAGTTATTTGGACTGGATCTATTCATATATGTTAGACACGCTATGAAATAGTAATTTTTTTCGTTTTAAGTTTCAATTTCGCTCTTTACTTCCCTCGGAAAACTTTGTTTTTTTAAAATTAATAAACTTCAGAGGAGGATCATTCGATAGGAAACTGACTTTTTTAGCGCCTATTTTTGAAATCAGAAGTAATTGGAGAGCGACCAGCCCTCTCACAGGCTCTTTTTACCCCAAAGACCTCCGATCAAATTTTTGAGATAGTCACTTTGTTCAAAATATCCAAGATCAAATAATTATATTTTCTAGATTTATGTAACCGCAGCGGCAAAAGCTGTAAGCTATGCAAGTTTCCCATTGTTTATATATAAGATTTTTGTTGGAAAAAGTTGCTTGTTTGATCCGGGTCTTCCAAATGGTTTATGGTATTAAGATGAAACTTTCAGGAAATGTTGAAAGGGATGTTGAACAAAGCTAAATATACTACGTGCATGCTGGCTGTCTAAAGGGTATATCAGCAATATCTAAGGAACGGCTGAGGATATTAAGTTGAAACTTTTAGGGTATGCTGAGGGGATGCTGAAGAGTGACTGTAGGGTAACCAGGATCGCTTTCTCTTTTTAGATACATCCTCCTGATCAAAAAATTTCAAAAAGTTATTATATTTAAAGTAGTATATAGGTCTAATAGCTTTGCCTCAGGGATGCCATGCCCCCACAGCCCCCAGGGCAAGGATTAAAAATTACGCAATTTGTCTATTGTTTACATGCAGGATTTATCATTGGGAAAGGGGGCGAATGTTTGATTCTGTGTTTGTCCTAAAATGCTAACGGTATTCAGGTGAAACTTTGAGGAATCTTAAGGGATGTGTTCAACTGAATAAAAAGACACTTTTTGCATCCAGCCAGAGGCAACGCTATGCGCTATCGCGTTTAATGTATAAGCAACATTAAAACTTCAAACGAACAGAAATTATCATGTATATTAGGGGATTTGCCCCCTCACCAAAGTGTTTACGCTAAAGTTTGAATTTGGTTTCAATTCTTTAAGAATGACCCCTGAATCACAAAGGCCGTTTAATTAGAATATATAGCTCTTTTGGAAGTACTTAAAAAAAAATCAGCGTAAATAGCAAGGTATTGACGAGGAGGGGAACCCCCTCATATACGCAATAATTTCTATTCGTTCTAAGTTTTAATGTTGCTCCTTACTTTCAGTTGAAAAACTTGTTTTTCTTATTTAATTTCTGATCGTTTTTTAAATAATGCTGGGAAATCTGGCAACTCCTTCATGGAAAATTCCCTTCCCCTCATGAAAAATTTAATCCATGGAAAGATCCTCCCTCGTAACCCCTCCCCCTTACCTCCCCCACCAGAAAAATCCCCCTGAAAACTTTTCTATACTTCCCAATAGCCAATAGTATGTGTAAACAATGGGCAAAGTTCATAACTTGCACCCCTTCCCCCAGGGAGTTTGGTGGATTAAGTCATCCTCAAAGACAAAGTTATTAGATTTTTCGACTATGCTACAAAATGGCTATCTCAAAATTTTGATCGGATGACTTCGGAAAAAACGAGCGAAAGAGGGGGCCTAGTTGCCCGTAACTTTTGATGGGAAAGATTAAACTTGATGAAACTTATTTCAGCATAAAAATACTAAATATATTTGAAATCAGCATATCGATCTGATTCTTTTGATGTATGTATTGGTATCAAAATTCCGTTTTTTAGAGTTTCATCAAACAGTTCATTTCCACGAAGTGTTTGATTTAATTATTTACTTTTTCCCAGAGGCACTTCGTATGGAATGAGTGGTCGTATAAACTCCGGAGAAGGTTTTATCGATCGGAAATTGGAAGTTCTAGTGCCATTATTAAGAGTCAAAATTGACCGGAGGGCAATTATTCCCCCCCTCTCTTTTTCCCCAAATGTATCCAATCAAAATTTTGAGATAGCCAATTGTTCACTATAGTTCAAAGATCAGATAACAGAAACTTCGGGGTCGACACAATCCCCCAGAGTTCGGGGGCATGTGTTGCAAGTTATATCCCGAGAGCATATAAGTAGAAAGGCCCCTATTGATCCAACACGAACACATGTGCTGCCATCTACAATTTAGTCTAACGCCAAGCTAACATAATTTATTCAAGGATTATCGATCGAGTCTAATGGATGATGTCAAGGTCGATTTATTTGTTGCTTTCATGTGTATTGTCTCCGGGACGAAGTTTGCACATGCGCATTAACGGTGGGGAAGAGATATATTGATGTAGGACAAGAGGGGGGAAGTGAATTTCCGAGAAATTGATTGCGTAATCGACTAGGACAAGTGGATTTCCGAGAAATTGATAGCGTAATCGACTAGGGCAAGTGGATTTCTGAGAAATTGATTACATAATCGGTGGGGAGAATTTATTGATCCGATAACGGGAAACAGGATCACGTGTCTCCTTCTAAGCTAATCAGGGGGCCGGAAATATTAGCAGGGGAGGATTGCAGAGAATATAAGGAAAGGATTTTTGCTATAGTTTTTATTAGTCTGTGAATAGAATTCAAAGGAGCAAGAACAGTTTGACTTTACTCATTTGGATATATTTGTGCTGATGATGAGTGGAATGTTTACCCTATTAGAAGTTGATAGTGGAGTTGGTAGCAATAATACAAGAGCACCAAACATTGCGGTGGAAATACCGAGAGGATCACGACTTTGTCTGGAATGGGATGAAGTATGTGAAAGATATGTGATATCCTTGAGCAAATTTGAAAGGGAGGATCAATTATGTTTCGCTGCAAAAGTTGATATAGCGCATGTGAATAGACTTCAATGTGCATTAAGTACATTACTGAAACATATCGAAGACAATAAACAGTATCGCTAATTGTACATGCTTAGTATTATTGTTGTAATTATTCTATAAAATTGTTTCGAAATCGAAAATGTTCCCTTTCTTTTTGTTGTTAGAATGTTAGGCTAACGATTGACACGGTACGACACCACTGCTGCCATCTACAATTTAGTCTAACGCCGACGGGACATAATTTATTCAAGGATTATCGATCGGGTCTAATGGTTGATGTCAAGGTCGATTTATTTGTTGTTCGTCCAGGTGTAATGACACTGGGGTTGATTTACATAATCGATGGGGAATGTATTGATCTAGGACTCGAGGGGGGAAGTTAATTTCCGAGAACTGGATTTACATAATCGCTAGGGGGAATGTATTGATCCAGGACTCGACTAGGACAAGTGAATTTCAGAGAACTTGATTTACATAATCGCTGGGGAGAATGTTTTGGTCCTATAACGGGAAACAGGATCACATGTCTCCTTCTAAGCCAATCAGAGAGTCGGTTACATATCATTCTAGGCCAATCAGAGAGTCGGTTAGATATGGTTTCCCATTACATCGCAATTCGCACTTGAGATTTCGTATATAACGGACATGTGTTGTGATTAAACATTCAGAAAGTTACAATACGCTAAGGATAGAACAATGGAATATATTGATGAGCTAGAAGCCTTGGCTCAGCGATTTATAATGTGAGTTCTGTTTAGTAAATTTTCATAGTTTATTTTCAAATAAAATCATTTTACATAGTAGCCCCTCCAGTAAATTCAAATTCAGGTACCCCCCCCCACACACACACAATACAAACTCCACTATAGTTTGTTTATACTCGCTAGAAAGCTTAAAATATGTCCTTTTTTAGCTTGTAAACCTAACCTCCCCCCTCCACACTCCTCTCAATTTATGACTTTAATTCTTCCAATAGAAATAATTCTGTTTTTGATAAATTTATTCTTTCTGTAAGCCTATCTAAAAGTGACAGTCAACTTCTGTCAATTCCTTAGCTATTAATATACCGTATTTCCGCAATGATTTAAACATTTGATAATTAGCTGACACCCCACAATTGCACTTCCTGCTTGTTAATCCTTTACGTTAGCGTCTTAACCAAAAGGTTTGAATGAAAAAGGATTTTTTTTCCCATTGAATTAAAATAGTTTCAAGCAAAAAGAGATTGTGATAATTAAGCTAAGCCTACGCAGCCTCTATGGAAGTAGAGGACGAGTTATTTCCAAAATTATGGTCTAACAATATTTTTTAGGACATTATGTAAAAAGGGGTTGGGGAAGGGGCAATGCCTCAATTCTAAGACCTTCATTGTAAAGTGAAAGCAAGGTGTTTCTTCGCGTGAAAAGTAATGGGCCGGGATTTCTATGAAAAAGAATACATAACTTTATTATGTGTAAATTGAATAGCATTTGATTTCCAAGCATAGTATATTTCTCGTAAATTTTTACTTTTTGCTTTGCTGAAAATGGCGGGAGGGGACTTCTTTGTGATAAATGCTTTATAGACAAAATTATGGCTAGGGGGTTGGGGGGTACTAATTTTTCTTCTGTGAAAAAGGAAAAAATTATTTCAATACTAAATATTGTCTTCCTTTTAAGGACATTTATGAAGAATGTGTACCCCCTCCATCTAAGAGAGCAAGGGAGGGTGAGGCAGCTCCATCAGTGCCAGCCCCTATGCAGTCTCGGCAAAAGCCAAAAAGAGAATGGGCCATAAGGATGGAGAGCCCGGCTGTCTCATCTGTGGAAGCCCATGACATCGCTGGCTCGAATGCAAAAATCCGTGCCGTCACTGGCCCTAATGCACAAGCCGCAGCCCAATCTGCACAAGAACGTGACGCCAACGGCCCGTCCACTCTCCATCATGCGTTGCCTGGGCCTTCAAGAGCTGTCCCACCTACACAAGGTCAGGAGGTGGCCCTCCAGCATGCTATACCAGGGCCTTCTGGCACACAACTACAGCCGAAATAAAAAAATGTAAGCATTTTTTACCTGGTTATAGAAATATCTACACAAATCCATTTTTCATCGCTGAAAAATTGTGTGTCAGAGATATTAAAAATGTTATTTTCTCTATAATCCTCCACTCCATTGTTTTAAATTTCTCTGCTCCCCCCCCCTCCCTCAGAGATATCTAAATATAATGTAATTTATTTTTTTCTTGTAAAAGAAACCGCTCTTTTTTTAATCTTTCCTATTTTATCTGCCCACTGTAGGCATCTTCGCTATTTTTCAACCTCATAATAATATTTTTAGCTAATTTCTAGTTTACTGTTAGATAGTCTTTTTACCTCAAAAAGCTATTTTTCGCTAGAATATTATAGTTTTTTGGGCCTTCCAACAATCGATTCATTTCATCACAGTAAAAGCGTGTCAGAGATATTAAAAGAAATTGTTCCCCATTTTAAAGCAGGTCAATTATTGTAATCTTTACGTTATAAAATACTTTTACGTTTTAAACACAATTCTCTATTGGAAAGAGTTAGGCTATCAAGTAAAGACAGCGTTTTTTTCAAATCAGATAAAGATTATTAATATGAATTATTTTTTGAGGAGTTGTTTGAACAAAATAAAAACCTTCTATGTCATCTTTTAGATTGTATTAAGTTGGAACTTTCAGAATATATATAGAGTAGAGAAATAAATGCTACTGCTAAGCGCGTTTTTAAATAATAATCCAATTTTTCAAAAATAGGGGTGATTTAGACACTTTGAAAATAAGCTATTTTTCTTTATATGTTGTTCTGGTTCCTTATTCACAATCTCCCTCCTGCTCGTCAGTTGGGGAAGGAGAAGACACGCCTGTGGAGTTTTGTGACAATGAAATTTCACAGCAAGGTATCATTAACGATATTCAAAATAACATTGATGAGTTTTTAGCTGATGTTTTTAATGTTGATTATAGCGCAGTTGAGCAGGGGGACTTACCTTCGCTAAGTCCAAATACCTTACAGCTTTTAGAGGATGTTACCCGGGAATTAACAGGGAACCCTCCCCCCACTGATAACATACTTCCACTTCAAACAACTGAAGTGGCTTCCCATCGCCCTTTTATTGAACAAGGTGGGGGAGGGGGTGGTGAAAATATACAAGAGAGGGAGGAGGAGGAGGGGGGTACAATCCAATTGACATCATTCCCTGAGTTTCAATTCTCGAACACAATTTTAAATACGATAGTTGTTTACATTGCAACGTTTGGCGACCCATTTAATTCGCTTTTGGGGGGTAATTTTGTGTTTGACCCTGTAGAAATTGTTCATGAATATGTAAATAGAATTCGTGTACTGCTAGAAAACCAGATTCAGTTGTGGGGAGGGGGTAGGGATTCAATTAAGGTTTCTATTGTTTTAAAGGTGTTTTATTTAAATGAGAGAAAAAGTGAGGTTTATCATCATTATGTACACACCGAGATGCGAGTGGTCTATCCCAATTTAGAGAACTTTGAGAGTGTTCTTTCCAAGTGGATAGGCAACACTGTTATGCATCTCGAAAATTATAACAAAAATTGGAGCGGGTCTGAAGTTCCTTATGTTGAAAATTTAATCGTTAATATTTGTAAATTTAAAAAAAAGATATTTTAAGAGGGGGGCAGGGTCTGAGAGGTCAATAGTTTTAAAATATAATCCAGATTTAGAAGGTTGTCAAGGTGTCCAGCGAATCCGTTTTGAAATAGGTCAAAAATGTTTCAAGTACGCTTTTCTCATATCAGCATTTTAGCCTGTAGCAGATGACGTTATCAAGACGAATTTAGATCACTGGGTTGTACATGGGAAGGAGGGGTCCGATTTTACCATTGTAGATTTTTCTTGTTTAGAGGGAAAATACCTAGTAACACTCAGGTCTATTGATATTTTTAAAAGGGCCAATGCCCATTAAATATCGGCGTTACTGTGATTTAGTATGAAACTAAATTTGAGGATGGGGTTCGTTCTAAAAAGAAGGGGATGGTGTTCCCAGTAAGAGGTCCGTCGATTGAATTAATGAAACACTAGGTTTGGTTGTTGTACATACCACCTAGTGACCCCAATTCAATTTGCCAATTCAACCCAATCATAGACATCAGTAGAGTTATGGGGGAGGGTAAGAAAGAGAGTACCCTTTTCTTCTTTCCAACATGCCTGTCTCAATTTTGGACAGAATTAAAGTTACAAAATCATATGAAACACTGTAGACGGCATAGATACCAGTCATTAGAAACGGTTTCAGGGTAAAGGATGATTTTACGTTTTAAAAATTTTCAAAACACCCTCCTCCAGAGCAATAAAATCTCGTTGAATTGTGAAGCGAAGCTGGTGGAAGTGAACGATCCTCGATTTCCAAACTGAATCAAAGAAAATCAAGCTATTGCAGTCTCCTACACCCACACGCAAAGAGACAGTTCTAACACTATGCAATTGTTAGAAATACTTGAAACGTTGGATGAGGGAGAATGTATGGTCAAGGCACTGACTAAATTAATTGGCACCGCTAACGACGCTATTTCTCGTTTAAGGAATACGCATTATCCAATGGTGCTGTCTGCAGAGGATCGTCTCGCGATTAAAAATAAAAAAATATGTTGGGTTTGTAAGGGGGAGTTTGAAGAGGGGGATAAGGGGAAAGGGAAAAGAGGGGAGAAGGGGAAAGTCAGAGACCACAATCACTTGTGGCAGGAAATATCCTCTGGGGGTAGTAATTTTAGAGGGGTAGCGCATCAATCATGTAACATAAACGTTAGCCAGCAGTTTTTTATTCCAGTTTTTATTCATAATTCAAATTATGATTTAAAGTTTATCTTACCGGCACTGGCACGTATGCACAGGGAGGGAAGGAGAGTAGATAGTCCAAGGGTAAATAATTCATTTACCTATAACATGATTCCCAAATCAGCCAAGAAGCTAGCGCTTCTCGAGTTGAAATGGCAGTTAGTGAATAATTGGCATACATGTTGGAAAAAAATCAGTTTTTTAGATTCCTTTAGTTTTTTCCCAAGGCATTGAGTCAATTGATTCAAGTGCAGAAAAGCGGTAATTTTGATAGTTTTCCTTCGCTTAAACAGCACTTTCCAGACAGTGAAATGTATGACCTATTGAACTGTAAAGGTGTATATTCATACGACTATTACTCTTCTGGCTCTCGCTTAAGCAAGATGAAACTACCTCCATTTGAAGCTCTCTATAATTCACTCACCAACAGTCAATTCACAGTCGAGGACTATGAGTTTGCCAAGAAGGCGTGGTCTAAGGGAATTGTAAAAATGGGTGGGATTATTGTAGACTGTACTTGGCCAGTGACGTTTTAACTCTATTAGATATTGTCTGCAAGAACATAGACCAAATCTATTCAGAATTTGGACTAGATATAGGCTATTATTTTTCCACACCACATTTGGTGATGGACTTTATTTTAAAAATTAGTAGGGAGGAAATACGCTTAATAACAGATATAGATCAACACCTTTTTGTAGAAAGATCAATGCGGGGTGGGTATGTTTTTCATGGGGATCGCGTCTTGACAACCGATCCAAACGGACAAAACAGCACCGGTGCAAAGTCAAATGCAGTGTTCTTGGACATGAACTCATTGTACCCTGCGGCAATGTCTCACTACTCTTTGCCGTGCGAGAACTATAAAGGGCTTGAGATTCCTAGTGAGTTTCCCAACATTAACATTTTCGAGGATAATGGGCCGCGAAGAGGGTTCATTGAAACTGACGGGCACATACCACTGGTGCTGCATAATTCAATCTGAGATCGTTTTTATCCCTGTATCAATCGACCATTGACGAGGGACTCGCTGAGACCCTACAATCAATCATTGGTTGAGGATATGGGGATGCATTGGACCCCCTCTAAGCAAAAACTGATTGCAGATCTGGACCCTAAAGAGAATATCGTTGTTCATCATGTGCTTTAGCACTGGATGGTGAACAATGGTTTCAAGATCACCAAAATACATAGGGTCCTGCAATTCTGTAGAAAACCCTACTTAAAGACGTTTATCGACACTTTTGTTGATAAATGCTCTCGGGCAAACACCAAAGTAGAGAAGGAAATGTACAAACTCATTCTAAATTCAGCGTTTGGCAAAATGTGTGAAAGCGTACGGAACAGATCTCGTTGCGACATCGTGACTGACCCTCCAGAGTGTACACAAATTATTGCCGACCCCAATTTTACAACGTTCACGAGCATAGAGGCTGGCATGGTTCTTCTACACAGGAAAAAGAGAAATGTGGTACTGAACAAGAATATAGCAGGAGGTAGTTCAGTACATAAAATTTCCAAAAAGCTCATGTTGTCGTTTTTTTACAATGTGTGCAAGGTGCAATGTCCACGGGAGGGGGAGGTTCAAGTTTACTATGGGGATACAGATTCTCTGCTGTTAAAGGTAAAAACCGGGGATTTATTGGGGGATTTAGAAAATGGGGAACACATCAGCTCGCGGATGGATTTCACCAACTGGATTCCCGCCCGCGGCCGGCCTTTTGCCCCGCGGCTCCCGGGGGGATCCCGCCTGTGGCTGGCCTTCGGCCCCGCGGCTCTTGGGGGGGGGGGCGCCCTCGACCGGCCTTCGGCCCCGCGGCTCCCCGGAGGGTGGACGGGTCCCCTTTTGAATTCATAATGTTCAACTGTGCTATTTTTTAAAGTTCATGTTCCAAGTGTTTTTTTTCAAGTGTTGTTGTTGTACAAAACGTGTGTGTGTTTGTACAAATAGTGATGCTGGACAAATAGTGTTTTTTTATGACAATAAGTGTTAGTGTTGCACAAATAGTGTTATTGTTGATGGACAAAAAGTTTTTTTTATGATAATAAGTGTTTGAACAAATAGTGTTATTGTTGATGGAGAAAAAGTGTTTTTTTTATATTGTTCATGTTGAACAAACAGTGTTTTCATGTCAAATAAATGAATGAAATATTGTTTTTGTGGTTTTTGTTAACGTATTAGATAGATCTATGGGGAAATTATTACTACTACTTATTCACTGGATAAGTATGGTTTACAGTTAGTTGTAGTCCGACTATAGTCAACAACAACAGCAGCAGCATGTATCAATTTAAAACACCATTCAGATCGTTTCTGTGTGGTCCATCAATGTCGGGGAAAACAACACTTTTAGCTAAAATAATTCAAAATTGTAATAGAATGTTTTTGGAAAAACCAAAGAAAATTTATTGTTGCTATAGTATTTGGCAGGAGTCCTACGATCAAATAAAAGCTATTGTCATAACCATAAGAATACAATTCATACGGGGACTTGATGTTTTCAATAGTATTGAACCAAACTCGTGGTTGATTATTGATGATTTGGCTGAATCCATTGAACAGTTCTCACAGGAAATGCTACAGCTGTTCACCATTCGCTCTCATCATGAACACATTTCCATAACCCTAGTTCTACACAATCTGTTTCATCAGAGCAAATGTATGAGAACCCTTGCTTTGAATTGCACCATCTATATTATCTACCGAGTTGTTCGTGAGTCTAGCTCGCTAATAACTCTCAATAAGCAAATATATCCAGGCGCCCCTAAATTTCTATTGTCATCTTACACTCGGGTGACAAATAAGCCTTATAATTACACTTGGTTGGATCTTAATCGGAGTAAGTTCGATAGATTACGTTGAGATACTAACTTTTTTTACACTGAAATTACCGTATATCTTCCGTTGAACAGTAGAAAAAGCCATTAGTTACTGTCGTGACATTGAAGAAACTACACAAATAACGGCATTTATTTTCAACTTTAAGCACTTCAAAACCTCCGCTCAGGAAGGCCATACTTAAACATAGTGTTGACAATGATTTCATTAATCTAATATGTGAACTTTGTTTAAATTTAACTGAGGGCAATGTACACTTGCCAGAAGGTATTAGACAACAGACAAAGCAACATCGTTCCACTGTACGCGCCTTGGCTTGCAAAAACAAGGGGCGAATTTTTTAAAGAAAACGTCTCCTTCAAGCGGGCGGTAGCTTTTTCACTCTTTTACTGCCAATAATTGTAGGGATTGTAAATAGTTTTTTTTAGAGAATGGCTAAACCCTATAAATTAACACCATTTGAACTTGTCCTCTCACCTGTCGTTAATTTTGAAGACAATCTAAACAATTTCATTAATGATGAGAACCCTCAAAACAGGGGTTCTGAGAACCCTCAGAACCCTCAACCCTCGAACCCTCACAGATCCCTCTAAACAGGATTCTGCAGATTCTGCAGCAGCAGCAGCCTCAAGATTCTGCAGCAGCAGCAGCAGTGCAATCAATGGAGAAGGAATTGAATTCTATAGTGACAACAATTGGAAACCTATTGCCAGTGACCTATCGAAAACAAAGTAAAAGAGTATTATCATGTCTCATGTTGGAAACTGGTGGTGATGATCATCAAGTTCAAGTTGACAGCGCAGGGAAACAAATTATAATTCAGGGAAATAGCTATAATCTAGTAGAATTTATTTTTGATATGTTAACGAATCGTAAACGACTTTTATCTTTTGACAATAATCTATTCACCTTTCTAAATGCATCAAACTTTCCACAAAGTCTTATTGGCAATAAGCAAATTCTAAAGAAACTAAGAGAATATAGTCCTCCAACAGCGCCAACACCAACACCATTTAAAAAAGAAGAAAATTCAATATTGGAAAATACTAGCAGCAGCAGCAGCAGAAGCAATGATTTTGTAACACCTGTGACTGCTAGTCAAAAGTGTAGAAGGATTGATTCACCCTCCAGTGTGCAAAAGTGAAGTGGGTATGACACGACGTGTTTGCGTTGAAAATGATCCAAATTCTGAAGCATGTCTGTGAAAATACTGGTGAAGTGGGAAGTTTAATTTCCCCTAAAAACCTTTCTAAAGTTACCTCTTGCAGCACATTAAAAAAAGCAAAAGAGTATATAAAGAATGAACCAAGTTACACACTGCATCGGAATCGCAGGCTTCGCGGGAAACAATATCGACAAACTAAAGCCTTTTACCCTCTGCATATAATGCAAACGGATCTTTTAACTTTAGACGCGATTCAACGACGTCACAATGCACCCTACAAATATATTCTTGTGGCAATCAGTGTCTTTAGTCGCTATGCCTATGCCATTCCATTACGGTCAAGGAGAGGTGTTGATGCTACTTGTGCTTTATAAAGTATTCTTTAACAGCATTTTTATAGAAAAATACAATCGGATCCCGGTAGTGAAATTGTTAATCCTCATGTACAAAAGGTTCTTTTGAAATATAATGCCACACTTTATCATAGTCACAGCCCAATAAAGGCTGCATTGGCTGAACGGTGGATAAGAACGATTCGTCTATTAATTTCAAGATACTGTACACTGAAAAATACACCTGCTTTTATTCATGATTTAGATAAAAGCATGCGGATATACAACCATCGACCTCGTCGATCTCTGTCCAACTCAAGCCCTCGAGAAGTTCATTGCAGTGAAAATACATTTGATGCTTTTCTAAGGCAATATTCCAATGGTGAAAAAGAAAAAAAATGTGAAGAAGAAGAAATTCAATGTTGGTGATACTGTTCGAATTAATAGAACCACCAATATTTTTGAAAAGGGGAATTATTAATAGAGCACTGAACTTTTTAAAGTGTCCAAAATCCTGGACACCGAACCCACGACATATCGACTGCGAGACACCAAAGATGATGAGATTCTCGATGGTTTTTATGAATATGAACTGCAAACAGTAAGAAACACTAGCGAAATTTATCAAATTGAAAAGATATTAAAGAGTCGTACTCGTAGGGGCCAGAGACAGTTGCTTGTTCGCTGGCTAGGATACAACTCTGATTTTGATTCTTGGGTCAGTGCTGAAGATATTAAAAATGCCCAATGATTTCTATGTGACTTTCATGTCCAATGTTTCTGATCCTCTCTTAAAATGACTTGAATAGAACAAGTGATTTTTTGACGAAACTCTCTCCCACCATCAAATTCGATGACAATGGAAAGTATGAAGTGGCTCTTGTCGACTGTATTCTCAAAAATACCTACGACATCCTGAGAAAAGATCGTAAATACGAAATAAAAATTAGACCCTATGATTGGCCGCCACCACCCTCAGGTGATCAAGAACAAATTCAAAAGATCAATTGGATGGGTTATACATATATTGAATTACCCTACGAAGAACTCACCTGTATGAATGATTTATGTCGTTCTATTAATAAAAGAATTTCCGCTCGTAAGAAAGGATCTTTTCATTTCAACTATTCAAAGGAGGAGGGCAAGATCTACATTAGTTCACCTATTGCCAACGAAAAGGTTATTCTCAATGATAATCTAAAGGACGTTCTTGGCTTTAAGCTCAATATAATCAACGGTAAAAGTACTGCAAACACTAATTTCATTTTTGCTGACTACCTGCCTGTCTTCTCCACGGACACATGTATATTATTCTACACTTCATTTGTGGATACATTCCGGGCGGTCAATTCAAACGTCCCCCTCCTACGAGGTCTAGAACGACAAATCAATCATGAACATATTAACCCCTAAAATATAAAGCATCTTCAGTATATTCCCGTAAACACTTCCTATTTGGAACTCATTCAGTTAACACTAAGAACTGAATTAGGTGATCCCATAGCAATTTCAAAAGGTTTGGGTGTGATTACATGCCATTTTCGTCCCATCGTTCAACAACAAGATGTGTAATAATAGAAAAGTTGTCCTGATAGTGACTGCTAAGGTAATACTTTTGGTCCGAGCTAAAATGACTTCGGGATAGACTATCACACATATCACTCAATAACGTCTGCTTGTAGTCTTTTTAGTTGTATTAAGAAGTTGTTTTGCTCTGAACCACTATCAGATCTAAAATACAATGTATTGGCCGAGAAAGACTAAGCCGCTCCTCCGCTATGCGATGGGTTCTCTGGAAAGGATTTTAAAAAAAGCAGTACGGAGAATCTTAGTTCCAATGCGCGAACCCTTGGCGAGAGAATAAAGCAAAATGAAAAAGGTTTAAAAAGGCCAAGAAACAATGCATCACTCATCAGTCTCTACTCAGGTCGGAAACGAAAGACATCGCCCCTGTCAAAGAAAAGAAGGAAAAAGCCAACACGTACTGTAAACAGTAGTAAAAGAAGAAGAAGAAGAAGCCCCAGGAAGAGAATTGTACAACACAACAGCAACCTTATAAGAAAATCGAAATATATTTTCTTGTGGTTATTATCTCTTCTAATCAGCTGTTGTACTAAACCAATTCTGCTCAAGTCATCCTCAGGGCTATACTGTGGTGTTTATCCTCCCCATAGTATAGTGCAGGCGGTTTGATATCATCTATTTTCCCTTCTTGTTTTAGTTTTATTTTTGTGTTTAAAGCTTTTTCCTTTATTTTTGTGTTTATTTTGTGTTTATAGGCAATGATTAGAAGTCATCCAAAAAAAAGTCCCCCCAGATCCCAAATCAAATTCCAGTGAAAGTGTCATAGTGAAAGATACCCATCCTGGCTGGTCAAGCACCCTATCTCAAAGTTCTAATGATAGCTCCAATTTGGAGAATAGGACAATGATAAGTGTAGGGGCTAATGTAACCATAAATGATGATAATGGGTTTCAAGAGGTCCTCTCTAGAAGTTTTAAAAAAAGGAAAAAAATCTCCCCAATTAAAAGCATTTCCCCTCTCCCTGCCCAAGATCCTCCCTCCAAAAACTTAGGGATTTACCTTAAAATTACTCCCACTACCCCCTTTGAAATAAAAATGATGACTGCAATAAGAGTTGCAATTTTTAAATTGCTAAAATCAATGTTCTCTCTTAACATTAACCGTGATGGATCTCTGCTAATAGCTGTAGAAGATCAGAAATCAGCAGATACAATAATTAACCTTAAATCCCTTTTGAATACCTCAATTATTGCATCTAATTGGAACCCAAAACAATCACCAACAAAAATAGTAGTTTATAATGTTCCCCCAGAGATATCTACTCAGGAGTTAAAAAAAGGGCTATCAGATAGGGCTGGAAACATAATCCCAGTTGAGGATGTTACCTAACATGGAAAACCTAACTATAATGGCCTAAAAACTATTAGATCCTTCTTATTCACACTGAAGGATAAAATTGATATCCCAGAAAAATTATTCCTATTTGGGCAAATTAAACCACACAAGGAATACAAACCTAAGCCTATTCAGTGTCAAAAGTGTTTCAAACTGGGACACACGACAAACAAATGCAATGAAATTCTCCAAGAGTGTAGTAATTGTAAATCCTTCCATCCTAAAGAGCTGACAACTTGCAACAACACTCAGCCTACATGCATCAATTGCAAAGGCCCACATGAATCTACAAATAAATCACTATGCCCTGCATACAAGAAAAGAGTTCTAACACTCCAAATGTCAACAGAGAAGGCCATCCCATATCCTTTTGCAGCAATTGAAGCAAATACTGACCAACGTTACAAACTAAAGCCTGTAATGAAACCAACAAAAGCCCCTAAATCGAATACCCCCAATTCATCAAGTACCCTGTATAAAGCAAAATATGCTAAGCACCCTAGCTCAAATAACTATACGACGGAATCACCCATCCAACCAGCCTTCTTGTCTGGTGAGATGAGGCCAGCCTGGCCCTCCCTCCCAAGAAGAAACGAACCAGAAACACTACCAGGAATCAATCCCTTAACCAACAAACAGGATGCTCGACCAAAAATGCAATCCCCAAATATATGCTTATTCATTCTAAACTGTAATGCAGTTCAGGCCATGAACATACATCAACTACAGAAAACAAAAATTATTGCAGAATTGGCAAAAATCTACATCCCAGATGATATGCTCATTCAAGCAAAAAAAGACCTTGCTTTACTTTTAACAAAGCTGAACATTGATACACAGTCATATGAAGCATAAATCAACAACACAACATTTATCAATACTCCAATGGAATGTAAGATCACTGACAGAAAATAAGCTAAATGAACTAATATCATTTATGAATAATAATTCAATTAATATTGCTTGCCTCCAGGAAACTCATTTAACCCAAAATCAACAAATTAAGTCTCTGGGATATACTATCCTGAGAAAGGATAGATCTTCAGAGAGTAAAGGAGGTGGTGTAGCTTTATTAGTTAATAATAATAGATGTTGATGTAATTGGTATAAGTGTTTGGCTGAATAACTTAAAAACCTACATAAAAAGCTTTTATAACCCTAATGGCTAAACTACAGATGCCAAGGATTTCTTTAATTATATAAATAATCCTAATATGTTAAAAAATATCATTATTTGTGGTTATTTCAATGCCCACGGCCTTTTGTGGGGGAATAAACCAGCAAATAAAGCTGGTAAATTTATTGAGCATATGACTTCAAATAATAATGAATTAGTTGTTGCTACCCCTCCAAACCTGAATACTTATTTCAACCCCAAAAGTGGCAATTTCTCCACAATTGACCTACAAATTGTGTCTTTAAATTTTTTGAACAAAATTTACATAAATAAAATTGATAGTCTATGTACAGACCACTTTGCTATAGTTTGCTCCCTAAATGAACCTACTGAAACTTCATCTCATACATCCAAATATATCAACACTAAAGCAAATTGGTCTATTTTCCAAAATAAGCTAAATGATGAAATTACAAGTTTCACCCAAACTTCATGCATTTCTAACACAACAGTTGACACACATACTGAAGCGTTGACATCTTTACTAATAAATACAGCTAATCATGCTATCCCCAGGACAACACCTAAGAAAAAATTCCCTAAACAAATTCCTAAAGCATGGTGGACAAATGAGTGCCTAAATAAATGGAGGATAAAAAAGGCAGCTAGGACAGAATTCATAAAAAAACCAACACCTACTACATATTTAAAAAAATTACAAGCAGAACCTAATCTAAAAAGGACTATAATAGATGCTAATTATAAATACTGGAATAATTTTGCAAATAATCTCTACAGAGAAACAAATGAGCCAATTATACATAAAGTCATAAGCCACATATGTGGGAAAAAGACTTCTCCCAATCCACTCCTGTATGAGCTTATACATAATAATACCCATTATGACAATGATAATGAAAAGGCTAACCTATTTGCAACTCTTTTTGTTAATAAGCTAACATCAAATAATCAAAGAAAACTGTCCACAATTCCTATGAACCCTAGTTACCAACCAAGCCAAGGATCCGAGTACATAACTAATCCATTTTCAATCCAGGAATTGAATAATGCAATACATCATATTAGGCCCAAAACTAGCAGTAGCTATGACAATATACACCCTACATGGATAAAGAATCTCACACCTTCATACAAACAAGAACTGCTAAATTGTTATAATCACGCTTGGGCATCTTCTAGGTTCCCAAATATATGGAAATGTTCGTCCCTCCTACCAATCCTAAAGAAAAATAAACCAAAAGATAACCCTGAGTCTTATAGGCCCATAATGATTACACCTGTGATGGGGAAAATAATGGAGAAAATGATTTATCACAGACTCCTCTGGTTTGTTGAGAAAAATAACATGATCCCACACACTCAAACTGGATTCAGGAAATACCACTCCTCAACAGATGCTTTCATTTTGCTAACAAATGCAATAAATGAATCTTTCTCAAAAGATAATATCCTAGTGGCAGCTTTCCTAGATTTTGAAGGAGCTTATGACAATGTGAACCACCAAATCCTTTTAAATAAACTTGCAAACCTTGGAGTACCTCCTAAGCTAGTATCCTTTATTAAATCCTTCATAGAAGTGCGAAGTTTCATTGTTTGTGTTGGTTCAGCCTCTTCACCCCAAAAGACAATATCCAAAGGCCTACCTCAGGGAGCAGTCCTCAGTTGCCTCCTTTTTGCCCTATATCTCTGGGACATGAACCTACCCCACACGAATCTACAATACGCTGATGATCTGGTGCTATGGTCATCTGGCAACACCTTTCAGATAGCACAGTCAAATCTGCAAAAGTCACTTTTCCAGTTTGAAAAATTCTCTCAACATTCAGATTTACCCATTGCACCCACCAAGTCAAAAATAATCCAATTTCACCGGAAGCGAAACCATGTTAATGCAAAACTAACTCTAAATAAAACAACTATTCCAGAAGATAATAATATTAATTACCTAGGTCTCATGCTTGACCAAAAACTTAATTTCCACCTCCACATTTCAAACACAATAAAAAAATGTTATAGAAAAGTAAATATACTAAAAAGACTTCTTTTCACACCCTGGGGTTGTAAGGAGAAAACCTTACTCCAGTTTTTTAAATCACATATAAGACCCCATATTAACTATGGGCTCATTGTCTATGGTGCAGGTGCAAAGACCCAGATGCAAAACATTGAAACAACACAAAATGATATAATACGTCTCATATTTGGTCTTAGGAAACCCACAAGCACCAAGTTTCTGCTTATGGAGAGTGGATTAACAACAATAAGGGAGAGGCGTAGCTTTCTCTTGATAAAACATCTTACAAAAATTGAATCAAATAGCTCACACACATTGCATAATTGGTTAAGAAATCCAGCCATGTATAGAGGTATTGCATATGAGTATGCCAATATTCAAAAGAAGTTCCCTGTACCAGCAAAGTCTATTGCACCTACTTTCCCCCAATCCCCTCCATGGAATTGGTCATTTCTCATAATAAATACTGAATTTTCAAAATGGAATAAAGATTTAACCCCCATTGCTTTTGTCCAGAAAAAATTTGCAGAACTTAATACAATTACCTATAAAAATCACTTCCAAATATTTGTTGATGGGTCAAAAATGAATGAGAAGGTTGCAAGTGGTGTTTTCCTTCCTCACCTGATAATTGCAATGAGCGAGAGATTATTTAATAATTTATCTATAATGTCTGCTGAGTTAAATGCCATAATCATGGCATTAGAACACCTTAAGCAAAACGAACCTTTGATTGAAAATTCGAATAATATTATCATATATTCCGACTCTTTATAAAGCCTTGAGTTGCTGGCCTCAGCTCCTCAATATAAGTTGGACATTGACACTTATCATTGTCACAGTATTATTGATAATCTTGCTTCAAGTGGCATAAAACTTACTTTCAGTACATTCCTAGCCACTCTGGCATAAGTGGTAATCATCAGGTTGATGAAATAGCAAAAAATGCTATAAATATTGACCAGCCAAGTGGGAGACCAATCCCAATTAGAGATATTTACCGATGGAGGCTATCAGATATTAATTTTAATAAGATTAATCCTGTCCTTTCCCCCTTTCCCAATAAGTATCTTTCTAAAATTTATCATAGAATTCGTTCTGGAACAAATGGACTAAATTTCCTTGCATTCTCATATAAGCTTTCTAATTCAAGTGGTTCAATTCCCCTGTCCCCTCTTTGCAGGCATTGTAATATGAATAATGAAACTATTGACCATTGCCTATTTGAATGTAATATGCTGACGTCTGCACAACATACCTTGCTTTGTAAACTGTTAAAATGCTTCAAACACCACAAAATCCCACTATCAGCCAAGAGCCTAGCCAACTATACCTGCACACAGAGCATAGAAATCGACATCTATCATCTTATATTTGAACTCCTAGAGTCGAAAGATCTGCTGAAAGATATCTGAATATATCTATTAAATATGAGGCAATCAAGCCAGTAGCTCTGTAGCCCACAGAGTGAAGCAAAAGGAAAAGGGCTAAATAGTTTTACTGAAAAGCCCGCCTGCTGTTAAATAGAAGAAGAAAGAATGCTAGATCTAAACTAGATTTCTTTTCCTAAGATGTCCTACCTACCGTATAAGGATTCTCAACCTTCAATCACCGCCTCATTGAATCTATTCAATGCTGAAAATGTTGATGTGAGTGTCAAGCATGGATACTATGAACAATTTTATCCTCAACAACCCCTCTCCGATAATATCCACCTTTAAACTTATTCCAATGAAGACTTCTTTGTGGACATGTCTTCGAAATTTATATATTTACAAACGAAAGTCCAGAAATCCGATAATACATTGCCAATTCTTGCTGATGAAATATCCTATGAAAATTGTATATTACATAATTTATTTCGTCAAATCAGTGTCTACATCAATGGCACGCTGGTGAGCACAAGCAACAATCTCTCAAATTATACAAGTTATATGCAATTCATGTTGATGACACCAAAGTCATACAAGGAATTGACGGGCACCTTCAAAGGATATAAATATATTACTAATACTGATAGTACAGATCCAATTAAAAATGATACAACTAGTGAGTTACATATACTTGGAAAAATATATCATGAAATATTTGATATTCCTCAATGGCTGCCACCCAATATTAAAGTGGATATAAAATTGACGCACTGGATGCCCACATAAATTCGAGATGTTTAGACTTTTATCTCTTGTGTGCAAAGTAGACGGCATCCCACTCTACACTCTATCTTTTGATAGATCCTATAGAACATTGTACGAGTTGACCATGCAAACCCTAGATCATGATTCGCAACTATTTGAAAATGGTATAACTGAAGATATGTTTGCTAAAACACTTGGTATCATTGTATTGGATTTGTCTGGCACGCAGGATATAAGTATAGCACTTACGGTCAATGTGCGTTTAGAGTGTATATGTGGCAACCCATTGGCTGAGAGAATTGTAGTAATCTCCCTAATTCAAAATGAAATCTTTTTGAAAATCTCTCCCAACAGTAGTGTTCTACTAAACTTAACACCATGAAAACCAGCCAAATAATCAATTCTTTTAATGGAAATCCCCACATGTCACAATACAAATCTTATTGTCTATCTTTGGTATCTCTTAGAAAATTTCAAAGAGTTAATAATAGCTTAATTATTATTCATAACAGTCCGTCGACACTGTTGGTGGATCGTTGGCTGTGCATCTTTCCAACAATAACGACCATTGATTTCTTTGTTCCTCTTGGTCCAACCTATAAATTCTACACACCTCACATCAGCAACTATATTGAAAGCACGGGTAAAGATATTGTTCAAAATTGGAGGAGAGTGCATGATCTGACGAGTAAAACCTTTGGCCTCCATGCACTGCTATATTTTGTGTTCCGAGGTCGCAGTTATACGTACAAGCAGTTTCTCAACATTTATGGTGACAATCCACGTCTGAACGACTTTCTAGTGGAAAATATCCTCTCAGACCTGTATAATATAAATTTTAGTGCCCTAAGAGTAAAGTGCTTAAAAATCCTTGTGAATTCATTTACTAATAAACCATATATTCGGCTAATGTCGCTAAATCGTCACTATAGGATTACTACTACAGCAATGTATAGTGCAATTGTGGGGTGTCAGCTAATTATCACATGTTTAAATCATTGCGGAAATACGGTATATTAATAGCTAAGGGCACATTTTCGACTGTATAAGTGTGACTGTCACTCTTTTCAGATAGGCTTTGTACAGTCAAAGATACTATTTATATTCATATCATGAAACTCACGAATTTCAATTTGCGTATTGGAAGCAATAACAGTCATAAACTGTAGAGGAATGGTGAGGGGAGAGTTAGGTTTACAAGCTACAATAGGAATCACTCATTTTATAGTCTTTCTAGGCAGAGTATCACAACAATATATAGTGGAGTTTGTGTTGTTGTGTAGTAGTTGGGGCGGGGTACCTGAATCCTCTAGAATAATTTAAATCTGCGATGGGGCTAATCTATAGTAATAAATGATTTTATTTGAAAATCATAACTATGGAAAATATTACTAAACAGAACTCATATTGTAAATCACTGTAGTCCAAGGTCTTCTAGCTCATCAATATACTTCCAATGTTATATCCATTGCGTCTTGGAACTTTCCGAATGTTCTAATCACAACGCATAGTCCGTTATATACGAAATCTCACAGGGTCGAATTGCGATGTAATGGGAAACCATATCTAACCGACTCTCTGATTGGCCTAGAATGATATGTAACCAACCCTCTGATTGGCTTAGAAGGAGACACGTGATCCTGTTTCCCGTTATAGGACCAAAACATTCTCCCCAGCGATTATGTAAATCAAGTTCTCTGAAATTCACTTGTCCTAGTCGAGTCCTGGATCAATACATTCCCCCTAGCGATTATGTAAATTCAGTTCTCGGAAATTTACTTCCCCCCTCGAGTCCTAGATCAATACATTCCTCCTAGCGATTATGTAAATCACCCCCAGTGTCATTACACCTGAACGAACAACAAATAAATCGACCTTGACATCATCCATTAGACTCGATCGATAATCCTTGAATAAATTATGTCCCGTCGGCGTTAGACTAAATTGTAGATGGCAGCAGTGGTGTCGTACCGTGTCAATCGTTAGCCTAACATTCTAACAACAAAAAGAAAGGGAACATTTTCGATTTCGAAACAATTTTATTGAATAATTACAACAATAATACTAAGCATGTACAATTAGCGATACTGTTTATTTCCTTCGATACGTTTCACTTATGCACTTAATGCACATTGAAGTCTATTCACATGCGCTATATCAACTTTTGCAGCGAAACATAATTGATCCTCCATTTTAAATTTGCTCAAGGATATCACATATCTTGCACATACTTCATCGTTTCCAGACAAAGCCGTGATCCTCTCGTTATTTCCACCGCAGTGTTTGGTGCTTTTGTATTATTGCTACCAACTCCACTATAAACTTCTAATAGAGTAAACATTCCACTCATCATCAGCACAAATATATCCAAATAAGTAAAGTCAAACTGTTCTCACTCCTTTGAATTCAATTTACAGACTAATAAAAACTATAGCAAAAATCCTTTCCTTATATTCTCTGCAATCCTCTCCCGCTAATATTTCCGGCCCTCTGATTGGCTTAGAAGGAGACACGTGATCCTGTTTTCCCGTTATTGGATCAATACATTCTCCCCACTGATTATGTAATCAATTTCTCAGAAATTCACTTGTCCTAGTCGATTACGCAATCAATTTCTCGGAAATTCCCTTTCCCCCCTCTTGTCCTAGATCAATATATCTCTTCCCCACCGTTAATGCGCATGTGCAAACTTCGTCCCGGAGACAATACACATGGAAACAACAAATAAATCGACCTTGACACCTTTCATTAGACTCGATCAATAATCCTTGAATAAATTATGTTAGCTTGGCGTTAGACTAAATTGTAGATGGCAGCACATGTGTTCGCGTCGGATCAATAGGGGCCTTTCTACTCATATAAGGTTTTTATGTAAGGAGTGGTCGCATAAACTACAGAGGGGGCTCCTATAAAGAATAAATTCTGCTTATTTTGGAGTTTAATATTACTCTTTACTTCCATAATAACAGCGTAGAATAGAAATATTCCCAGGAATCATAAGGGATTAAATTTCAATTAAAAATTTGCATGCCTTTTTAAGGATTTTTTGTCCCCCCTCCCACCGAGAAAATACCTTCCCCCCTAAAAAATTACTGGTTACGGCCGCTGGGATATTCATCAATTTCTACCTCCACCCTTCCCTCGTCTCTCCCTAAGAACTAATTCTGTATTTATCTGAAGGCTCATTGAAAAGAACCTCATTGTAGAAGTTTTAGCGCCCTTTTTAAGTTTTGTAATGTGTCCATTGCTTACAAATAGTAGGCTATCTGTTATTGAAAAAACACGGACATTTTTGTGGGAGAGTTTTCTGGAGAAGGGGGATTGTCTGGGGGAATTTTCAGAATTTTCAGGTAAACGCCTAGACCCGGTGATCATTTATATTAAACAATCAATCTACTTTCATTAGCTCTTCATAAATATTGGTAATTATGGTAATGTTATTTATTTTCTTATTGTTGATATTTTGAAAAAAAGCCTCTTGAGAAAGCTTAAGGGAGGCAGGGAGTAAAACCTTAGGTAGGAAGCCAAGAATTATATCAAAGAAGCAGTATTTTCTAACAAAAGCAAAGAGTTAATTTGAAACTTTAAGAAGCAAAAACTATTGCTTCGCATATTATGTAAGATATACCTACAAAAGTAGCTCAAACAAACTGACTCGTTATATTTTTCAGTGTTCGAAGAAATCTGTAAGCTAACGCTTTACTGAAAACTGAGTTTGCTTGAGTTTTTAAGACGTCTGTAGTTCTATGCTACAATTTATCAATAGTGCTAGTTTTCACAATGCAACAGTTATTGGGAAGTGTTGCGAGTCAGTTTATTTGAGTTAGTCTTGTTGATCTATCTTGCGTAATCTGAAAAGCAATAATTTTTGTTCATTTCAGATTTGTTCTTTCCTTGCGTGAGAAAAACTTTTGTCTTTTAATTAATTTCTTCCAGATCTCAAGATCTCTGGTTGGCTAGATGTCCTGATAACATGAATCTAGGGACTTGAGTCAGTCCCCCCCCCTCACAAATTCTCACCTATGGCCAGATTGTGTTCGGATATTTCAGTATTGCTCTCAAGTTTGTATCAAACAGTTCGTGGTAACGAACTGTAAGTAAGGGGGAAAGACCCCCTAAAAGTTATATAACCTTAATTAAATTCACACCATCATATTCAGCGTATCAGAGAACCCTACTGTAGTAGAGGTTTCAAGTGGAGTTTTGCATTTTTTGCCAGAAGAAAGATCACGGATGCGTGTTTATTTGTTTGTTTAATTTTTTTTCCCAGGGGTTATCGTATCGACCCAGTGGTCCTAGAATATCGTGGGGTGGGCTCATTGGAACGGAAATTAAAAGTTCTAGTGCCCTTTTTAAGTGACCAGAAAAAATGAAGGGCAACTAGGCCCCCTCCAACGCACATTTTTGTCCCAAAGTCACCCGATCAAAATTTTGAGAGCCATTTTGTTCAGCATGGTCGAAAACATGATAACTATGTATTTTAGGATGACTTAATTCCCCGAAGTCCCCGGGGGGAGGGCTGAAAGTTATGAGCTTTACCCAATGTTAACATATGGTATTGGTTATTGGGAAGCATAAAGACGTTTTCAGGGGGGATTTTTTCTGGTAGTGGGGGGTGGGTTGGGGGTTATGTGGGAGGATATTTCCATGAAGGATGTTTCATGGGGGAAGGGACATTGCTATGAAGGGGGCACCAGGTTTCCCAGCATTCTTTAAAAAAAGACCAGAAATTATAATAATAAAATAAAAGCTGCATTAACTAAAAACCGATCAGAAATTAAATAAAAAAATAAGTTTTTTTTACTGAAAGTAAGGAGCGACATTAAAACTTAAAACGAACAGAAATAAAAACGAGCAAAAATGGGGTTTCTATAGGCCAAATGAACATAAATTATTCCGTATATGAAAGGGCCTGTCCCATCCTCAACGCCTCGCTCTTTACGCTAAAATTTTTTATTGTTTTAAAAAATAGAGCTGTGAGATAGATTCAAACTTTAACGTAAAGAGCGAGGCGTTGAGGAGGGGACAGCTCCTTTCCTATACGAAATAATTTCTGTTCGTTTTAAGTTTTAATGTCGCTCCTTACTTTCGGTTAAAAAAAACTTTTTTTTAATTTAATTTCTGATCGTTTTTAGTTAATGCAGCTTTTATTTTGGCTCACCGTCATTGAATAAGTAAAACAAAATTTGTATATTAATTTTACTTTTCTTGTGCTAAATGGCTTTCCAATAAACCAAAACCAATACTTTACAGAAATACCAATACAGAAATTATTCCGTATATGAGAGGGGATGTCCCTTCCTCAACGCCTCGCTCTTTACGCTAAGTTTTTTTATTGTTTAAAAAAATTGAGCTGTGAGAAAGTCAAACTTTAACGTAAAGAGCGAGGCGTTGAGGAGGGGACAGCCCCTTTCATATACGGAATAATTTATGTTCGTTTTAAGTTTTAACGTCGTTCCTTACTTTCAGTTAAAAAACTTTTTTTTTTATTTAATAATCATCAGGCTCATAGATCCTAATGGACCAATTCAAATAGAAAGCGGACGCCTTGTAAGAAAGTATGTATACAAGGTACGTACTTTTAATACTATGTACTTATTGTAATAGTACATACAATAAGTATGTACTTATTCAATAGTACATACAATAACTATGTACTTATTGTGTTTTGATTAAAGAGAACCTACTGGCGAGCTCTAAGATTTTTCAACTAAAATTTAAGCGACAAAAACCATTCCATTGAATTCCCTGATATAAGTGGAGAGAGATACAACATGTCTATAAATGTGAATTTGAAAGTGAGAAGAGTGTGTAGAGGAGAAGTGGGCCCAAAGATCTTAGCTAGACCTCCTCAATCACACTGATCAAAATCTTTGCCTGACTTCGATTTCATAGAGCTGTGATACGCCACAATAATTGCTGATGATGGCTTTGATAGGGGACGTGTCCATAACCTTACTTAAGGTCCTTCGATTGTCTTGATTTAAGATCTCTGCATGGCTCTGACTAAAACAGGTCATAAACAGGAATAAAAAGCTTTATGAGGAGCATGGGCCCAAGGGACTCCCTTTGGGTCCCATTAGCGTAGCCGGGAGAAGACATGGGGGACGGATGTTCCTGGGCGTAGCCACTAAGGGCGCCAAACTGAATTTGTTTTCAAATAAACTATGATATGCTTATTTTTATTGTTGTAGTGACGGTGAGGGGAGGGGACCAAAATTGTCCCCGGGCACTGAAAAACCTAGCTACGACTTCATTGGATCCTGCTTTCACATAGACTGAAATTTCCTGCATGCATCATTTGAGCTCTTCAGACACGTTTTTGGGTCTTTAGACGGTTTATATGAAAACGAATCTTTGAGCATGTCTGTCCACCCCTAGATAAAAATGACAAAATTGTGTAGCATTCGGAAACGCATAACACTTGGTCGCAAAACAAGTGCTTCTTCCAAAACTTTGTCTCTTCGGAAGATTTTTTTATGTGCTCTCCTAATAATACTCCGAGGGCATACCTAACAATTCCTTTTATGCTTAATTCTATTTTTGCGAAATTATTGGAGAAATCTGAAGATTAAGGGATACAAACGATAGGTCTAAAGACTTTTTTATGCATGTACAGGCTGGATTTCAAACTTTTTTTTATGGGGAAGGGATTAGATTTCGGCAGAGGCGGATCTAAAGCAAAATCTTGAGGGAGAGCCTAATGTGACAAGCGCACCAGTAAGCAAAATCTTGGGGGGGGGGAATAGGACAAGGGTGCCAATAATTGACCAATTAATTTATAAAAAGTGAAGATCTTGGGGGCCAGGGTCCCCCACCCCCTGGATTTCGAGATGACTCTAGCCCTCAGCCGCTCACAAAATTTGATCTTTTGCTCCCATAGGTCATTCCCGGTTATAGCCATTTCCCCTTTGTCTCTCAAGGGGTTAGTTTTCGGGCCATAAAACAAAAGTTCAAAATCCTTTTTAATAGACAGTGTATAATAAATTTCACAAAAATACCAGATATTTCGGTCACATATGCAGTGACCGTCATCAGTAGTAAAACTCACAGTTTTACTACTCATGACGGTCACTGCATATGTGACCGAAATATCTGGTATTTTTTGTGAAATTTATTATACACTGTCTATTAAAAAGGATTTTATCCCTATTTTGAACTTTTATTTTATCGTCATGGAAAGGCAGTGTGGTCTCCGAAATTATTTTAGTTTTCGGGCTGACTCTTACCCCCAGTCCATCACAAAATTTGAACTTTCGTTCCCATTGGTCATTCCCAGTTATTATCCCTTCCTCATTATGACAGGAAAAAAAAAATTTTTTTCGTCTCCTATCGCCCAACTACATTTGAACATCATTATCAAAAAGAAAGAAAATATGCATTTAAAATTTGTTCTCATTGTTGTTCCTTTATGTCCGGAATTCTTTTAATGAGCTCTGGCGCATATCCAACATGACAAACAGCTTTAGGCGCCTGCTCCCGCCTTTTGTGTCGAAACTATTAATAACATTTGGCAATAAAAACCGGTTTTCATAAGGGTAAACGAGACGGGAAATCGATCTATTACATGGGCGACGCTAAGCTAAATTCTTTGAAATGTACTTGTGGAATCGATTTTGCAATCCTTAAAGCGGAGTAGAAAGAAATATGTTATAAATGAAAAATAATGAAATTCATCGTTTTTAAAATGCTATTGCAACAGTTTGACATGGAAATGGTAAATACAACGACCAATTTTCACCGCCTGTGATGCTTCACGTTCTAATTTAAAATTTAACCGGTATGATGCTCTTGACACTAAATCATGGCTTAAAGATCAAATGAAAGCGAAATGTTGTGCCTCAAATATTATTGTCTGTTGTTTAGTTTGTATGTTTTATCTGCTATATTCCTTCAGCTCATACTTGAATTCATAGCGTTTGGCACAGCGCCAATTTATCAAAGTAATTTTTCCTTTTATCTGAAGCCACAATGTAAAAAATTGTATATAAAATCTCATTTGTGGTAATAAAACTCCCAATCGAAGGAATAGAGAAGAATTTAAAGCCCACCTGAAAGTAGGTAATGTACGGTGGTGTCAGTCCACAAAAATTCAGAGTGAGCGAAATTATTTATTTAGATATATGTGGGGGAGGGGGGAATTTTTTCTTTTCATATTGACAATGAAAATACCAAAAAAGTCATTCACAATATAACATACCCAAAATGCTACAAAATATAGGAGGGAGGGACAAAAATTCTACGGATAGATGCACATACCCACCCCCAATTGGCATTGCATTTTTTTCATCATCTTTCTCGCATGATTTGTGCAGTAAAGTTTATAATAAGCATATTACGAAACAGTACCACACAATCTAATTTCATAACCGGGTATTTTGACGCATATTCATTATAAGTTCATTGTCCCGTTCAAACAGCTGTGCAGCACTGTCGAAAATTTAGCCTTGAGGCATGGTGTTACCATAGTGTAATTATGGATATTTACCCTCTGGGGAATGAAGCGAGCTTGCACAACATATAGTCCCTAGCCACTACATAAGCAACGCTGTTTTCAGTCAAGGATAATGACGTCAAAAGATAAAAGTCAAATAAAGAAAATAGGCGGGGCTTCATTGATTCTGCGCGGACTTGACATCCGGGTAAGCAGTGGGCGGGGCTTGGCTCACGCCGGGGGAGGCTTGTTA